>NW_012150811.1:4462-5146 GCF_000956105.1 Propithecus coquereli
ACAGCTTTAATGGAGCAGTCAATCACAAAATACTACACCCACACATCCCCAGGGAAGACATGTAATTCAGGTATAGCCAGGCAGGTTGAGCCAACCCCTGTTAACAGTGACTGAACTGAATGGGCATATAACTGGGGGAAAGAGGGAGGAAGGAGAGACAGCTATGTCCTGGAGATCTTGAATCCCAGTTCCTGTCCCCAAAGCTTGTTTCATTGCTTACTAAGTTTAATACACGGATCCTAGGAGATATCTCAGTATCTTCTTCACACTACATATTAATAAATGCCCTCTCACTCTCTTTCTGTTTTGTTTTTTAAGCTAGTAGAATTGAGAGCATCCTGAGTAATATAAAAGTTAATTTTCCTAATAATACATTTATATATGCCTCCAAAGTATATTAAGTACTATAAAGCTCAACATTGCTGAATTTCTTCCTTTTCCCAGGACCAATTTTCTAATTTTGGAAAGAGGCCCTGAAGATGGAGGAGGGTCTGAAAATAGGTGAACAGCCTGGTGAGGTTACTCATTTTCAGAAGGTGTGCTCCTGTGGCTCCCACTCTGGCATGTCTTCCCGACTACAGAGGACTGTATTTGCCAGACTCCCTTGAAGAGAGTTATGCAGGTGACCTGGAGGCTTCCAGGCAGACATGCACCTCCAGGAGACTTGGAAGTTTACCATGAGGA
>NW_012150811.1:8551-8996 GCF_000956105.1 Propithecus coquereli
TATCTTTTAAAGCAGTGTTTCTCAACCAAGGGTGAATTTGCACCCCCAGGGGATATTCGGCAATGTCTGGAGTTATTTTTGGTTGTAACAAGTTGAGGTGGTACGAGCAGCATCCAGTGGGAAGATACGGGGCTGCTGCTCAGCACCCCACACTGCACATGGCAGCCGCCTTGCAGCAGAGCATCATCTGGCCCCACATTCCAACAGTGCCAGGCTCGAGAAACCTTGCACAAGGTAGACTAGTTGTTTATCTTGCGACAGCAATTCCACACCCAGGTAAATATCTGACAGGTGCTTGCACATATGCAGGAGAAGACATTATAAGATGTATACAAAAGCAATGCTCACAAGAGAAAAAGCAAGGATAGGCTAAATACCTATTAATAGTAGAATAAATTGTGGCGTGTTCACCTAATAGAACATTACGCAGCAGTCAAAACAAATG
>NW_012150811.1:9046-9577 GCF_000956105.1 Propithecus coquereli
TATCTTTTAAAGCAGTGTTTCTCAACCAAGGGTGAATTTGCACCCCCAGGGGATATTCGGCAATGTCTGGAGTTATTTTTGGTTGTAACAAGTTGGAGTGGTACGAGCAGCATCTAGTGGGCAGAGATGGAGCTGCTGCTCAGCACTCCACACTGCACATGGCAGCCGCCTTGCAACAGAGCATCATCCGGCCCCACATTCCAACAGTGCCAGGCTCGAGAAACCTTGCACAAGGTAGACTAGTTGTTTATCTTGCGACACAGCAATTCCACACCCAGGTAAATATCTGACAGGTGCTTGCACATGTGCAGGAGAAGACATTATAAGATGTATACAAAAGCACTGCTCACAAGAGAAAAAGCAAGAATAGGCTAAATGCCTATTAATAGCAGAATAAATTGTGGCGTGTTCACCTAATAGAACATTACGCAGCAGTCAAAACAAATGAACTAAAATGATACGTGACCTGGATGAATCTTAGCAACATAATATTAAGTGAGAAAAAGCAAGGATAGGCTAAATACCTATTAA
>NW_012150812.1:0-997 GCF_000956105.1 Propithecus coquereli
ATACATGCCACAGAAAACAAATGAATAAAATTCATTATTTTGGTATTACAGGAACTCTTTTTGTGATCTTCTTTCATATTATACTGTAGTTTTAGCGTTATTTCTTGGAGGAAAAAGCTAAAAATCTTTTCCTTATTTTTCTGTCTTTTGACATTTTGAGAATCAAGGAAAATTCTCATGTACTGCATTTTCAAATTTATTTCTTTTAAAAATTGACATATAGCGTATGTATTTATTGTGTACAGCATATTATTTTGAAGTATATAAATATACAATGGTTAAATCTGGCTAATTAGCATATGAATTACCTGATATAGTTATTTTTGTGGTGAGAACACTTAATATCTACTATCTTAGCATTTTTCAAAAATACAATATATTGACGTCAACTATAGTCACCGTACTGTGCAATAGATCTATTGAACTTATTCCTCCTATCTAACTCTAATCCTTTGGCCAACATTTCTCTAAGTGTCCCTCTCCCCTGACCACTCCAGCCTTTAGTAACCACCATTCTAGCCTCGACTTCTATGCGATCAACTTTTTCGATTCCACACGAGTGAGATTATGTGGTATTTGTCTTCCTGTCCCTGACTTATTTTACTTAGCATAACATCCTCCAGGTTCATCTATGCTTTCACAAATAACATAACTTTTTTTATTTTTTATGGGTGAATAGTATTTCGTTGTGTATATACAAGTTCTGTTTCATTTATCAATTCATTCATTGATAGACATATAGGTTGATATAACACCTTAGCTATTGTAAGTAGCGCTACAATAAACATGGGAGTACAAATACCCCTTCAGTATAGTGGCTTCCTTTCTTTTGTATAAATACTCCACAGGGGGATTACTGAATCATATGATAGTTTGATGTTTGAGTTTTGGAGGATACTTCATACTGTTTTCCATTAGGCCTGTACTAATTTACATTTCCACAAACAGTATGCAAGGTTTCCTTTCTCTCCACACCCTCTACAACACTTGTTATCTC
>NW_012150812.1:6130-6920 GCF_000956105.1 Propithecus coquereli
ATAATTTTAGATTATTGAGATTGACTCTATCATTGTACATTAATCTATGTAGTTTAGAAGATCCCAACAAAATCTGAAATCAAGCTTAAAGGGTTATTACATACAATGTAACAATACTCTACCCTTTCTTCCCTTAGGATGCTTTAGAATTTTTCTCCTCTGCTTCTAATGAAGACCTCATCACTGCTATCATGTGGTAATTTGCTTTCTTTTCTCTAGTTTCCACCTCCTCCTTTTCAAGACTACTTACCTTTTATGTCATTTTCTCAATTTAGCTGCTTTTTTCTTTATCCCTCCCCCTTTTCAATGTCAACCCTCTGGTGTTAAACACAGATAATTATAATGCTATTGTCTCTTAAAAAGGAGCTATTCGCTCCTGTCTTCTACTTTTCAAATCTTATGTAACATATCTTTTATGGCCCCCCAAAGTTTGAAACCATGCAAAGAAGGACATTCTGGGGGATGGAATTCTAGCTTAATTAGGTTGACACTATACAAAAGCCGTCACAATCAAACATTGTCAACTTGTTATGGATACATATATATTTTCTCTAAACAATTTATTTTGTGAATAAATATATTCTGCAAATCATGTCTCTTACTAAAAAACTTTATCTTTTCCTCTTACAGGTTAGATCACAGTCACTCTTTCTCCATATAGGGTGAAAAGTAATTTTTCCAATCTTGGGTGAGATTTTTTTTTTCCTTTTCTACCTGAGTGAAATTCTTCCTTTCATATCAGATAACATAATACCAAGATATAATATATGGTTAAATAATCTTAAAATAT
>NW_012150812.1:8880-9179 GCF_000956105.1 Propithecus coquereli
CAACACAGAGGAAGAATTCAGAAGCCTATTAGAGAAATTCAATGGAGATTGAAATAATAAAGATTCTCAAGACCACAAACTCAATGATAATTTGATTATTTGAATTTATTCATTAGTTTGCTCGATAAGTATTTCTAATTAAAGAATAGACTTAAACTATCAGGGAGCTGACATGACAAATCTCAAAATATGTAATGCCCTAATATGTGTGTGTGTGTGTGTATGAAACAAACAAATATGCTCAAAGGTTTTTATTGATTTGTTTATTTTATGCTAATTTTTGTTTGCATAGATTTATT
>NW_012150812.1:12495-15162 GCF_000956105.1 Propithecus coquereli
TTTACAATGAACAAAAAATCAACTATCTATAATCCTCAGAGACAATAGGTCATAAAAGTCATTGCAAATTATATAATATTCAATTAAAATGAAAAACTATTGAAAGTATATGAACTAATATTTCTAAATAAAAACACTACATGTAGTCCATAAAACTGAATTAAAAAGTTTAAATTATTGGTAATTGAGAAAAGATTAACAAAAGAAATTAGAAAATTCTAAATTACCTTATGTTTTTGCTTTGAAATGGAGTTGAATAATCACATATTCAACTGAATTGTTGATCACTTACTTTTCTGAAGGGGAATCTGAAATATATGCATATATATTTAAATGCATATACCATTTGAAAACAAACATAATTTTGGTACAGTTTGATATATTAACTTGATATATACACAATTAAAAGTGTGCATGCGTATTTTTCAAGGATGACTGATTTAAAAAAATTTTTTTGAGACAGTCTCACTCTATTACCTGGGCTAGAGTATAGTGGCATCATCATAGTTCAGTGCAACCTTAAGCTCCCCAGCTCAAGGAATCCTCCTGACTCAGCCTCCTGAGTAGCTGGGACAGGAGCATGCCACCACACTCGGCTAAGTTTTATTAATATAATTTTATAGAGTTGGGATCTTGCTATGTTGCTCAGGCTGGTCTCAAACTCCAGGCCTCAAGCTATCCTCCTATCACAGTCTCCCAAACTGTTGTGATTACAGGTGTAAGCCAACATACCTAGCCTGATTTCTAAAATAAGTATTAATTTTTAAAAATTTGTTTACCGTAAAATCATATTGAATGGTAAAAATTGGGAACAGCTCACACTCCAATTGTAAGGAATTGAAACAATAGATTATACACAGAAATTTGATAGAGGCTGGGAATGGTGGCTCAGGCCTACAATCACAGCTCTTTGGGAGGCTGAGCTGGGAGGATCAATTGAGGCCAGAAGTTTGAGACCACACTGAGCACAACAGCAAGACCCATTCTCTATAAAAAATTGCTCATGGATTGTAAGAATCAACATTGTTAAAATGTCCATACTGCCCAAAGAGATTTACAGATTCAACATAGTTCCCATCAAAATACCAATATCATTTGTCACAGATGTAGGAAAAAAAAAATCCTAAAGTTCATATGGAACCAAAAAAGAGCCTTAATAGCCAAAGTAATCTTAAGCAAAAAGAACAAATAAGGAGACATCACATTACCTGACATAAAATTATACTACAAGGATATAGTAACCAAAACAGCATGGTACTACTACAAAGGTAGAGACATAGACCAATGGAACAGAATAAAGAACCCATAAATAAAACCATATAGTTATGGCTAACTAATCTTCAACAAAGCAGACAAAAACATACACTGGGGAAAGGACACCCTATTCAATAAATGGTGCTGGGAAAATTGGTTAGCTACATGTGGGATAATAAAACAGGGTACCTACCTCTCACCACAAATAAAAATTAACTCAAGATAGATTAAAGACTTTAATGTAAGACTTAAAAGTTAAAAATTTTAAATGAAAATGTATGAATAACTTTTCTAGACATCAACCTAGGCAAAGAATTAATGACTAAGACCCCAAAGATAAATACAGCAACAACAAAAATAAATAAATGGGACTTAATTAAATTAAAAAGTTTCTGCACAGCAAGAGAAATCATCAACAGAGTAAACAGACAACCTGCAGAATATGATAAAATATTTGCAAACTATACATCCAACAAAGAACAAATATCCAAAATCTACTAAGAAGTCAAACAAATCAGCAAGGAAAAAAACCGAAATAATCCCATTAAAAAATGGACAAAAGACATAAACAGATTTTTCAAAAGAAGGTAGACAAATGGCCCATAAACATATGAAAAAAAGTGCAATATCACTAATCATCAGGGAAATACAAATTAAAACCAAAGTGAGACACCACCTTACCCCTATCAGAATGGCCATTATTTCGAAATCAAAAAACAAAATTCCAAAAGATGGCATGGATGCAGTGGAAAAGTAATGTTTCTACACTGTTGATGATACTGTAAATTAGTACAACTGCTGTGGAAAACAGTATGGAGATTCCACAGAGTACTAAAAGTAGACCTACCATTTGATCCAGCCCTTCCACTACTGGGTGTCTACCCAAAGGAAAAGAAGTCATTATATCAAAAAGACACCTTTACCTGAACATTTATCGAACCACAATTCACAATTGCAAGGATACGGAATCAACGTATGTGCCAATCAATTAATGAGTGGGTAAAGAAAATGGGGTACATATTTATCATAGATTACTATTCAGCCATAAAAAAATAATGAAATGTCTTTTGCAGAAATGTGGATGAAACTGGAGAACATTATCTTATGTAAAGTATCTCAGGAATGGAAAAGCAAGCATCACATGTTCTCATTAATAAATTGGAGCTAAACGATGGGTACACACTGTCATAAACTAGTATAAAAGACATTAGAAACTAAGGAAACTAAAGAGGAGGGAGGTTGGGAGGTGAGTGAGGGATAAAAACTTACCTATCAGTTACAATGTACAATATTCTGGTGACTGTCACACTGAAAGCCCCGACTTCAGCATTATACAATTCACCCATATAACAAATACACGTGTACACCCTTAATATTATGAAATTAAAAAAAAAGAAATCTGATAGAATATAA
>NW_012150813.1:0-1788 GCF_000956105.1 Propithecus coquereli
TTATTACAAGATAATAAAAATAAACAGACAACCTAAATTACAGTGTGCAGAGAAGCACACTTGGGTGGTGAAACTGTAAAGAAGAGTAAGGGTGTGATTCCCATAAAGCGGGGAGAGTGCCTTCCTGGGGGCCGCGTGCGGGCAGCCTCTGACCTGGGTGGCATGACAGCGGTGTGGCCTGACTGAATTCGGTATGTCGTACATGTACCGTACGTGCTTTTCTGTGTTCGTGTTATATTTAACATGAAGTAATTTCTTTCCAAAACTTGTTACAAGAAAGATCGCATAATAAGCTAGGGGACAAGGCACTTCGGGAGAGTGCCCGTGTCCCCGGGCATGGCTTTGCTGGTCGAGGCCACTTTCTTACTTACCTGCGGTAGCAGAACCCACTCAGGCAGAAACGCCGCTGTCTGGCCTGAGAAACCGGCGGCATCTACTGTGAGAGAGGAGCTTGACGTGGTGACAATCACAGCACAACCGAGGAACGGGAAGGGGGTTGTGAGGGACCTCGCGGCCGTAAAGACCATTCTAGTCAGGTAACCAGGCAATGGAAAACACAACAAAGTGAGGCTCCGGGAGATAATAGCTAATTAAAAGCCTTTATTAGGCGCCCACTGCACACGAATCAGACTGCTACATGGCATAAAGTGACAGAAGAATCAGCGAAGCTCCTGAAGGAGGTCATGTTTTATTTGAAGCAAATCATTCGACCAGGAGAGTAACTTTTGGCAGCACAAGCCCCTATTAACAAAGAGAAAATAGTATATGTAAAAAATTTTAAAAAACATAAATATTGAAGAACATAGGAAAGGAAAGATTGGCATGGAATGCAATTCTGGCTTTGAGAATAGTGTGTGTTTCTACGTGGTGTGTGTGTGTGTGTGACATATGTGCTATGTGTGGTCTTTGTGTGTGGGTGACGTGTGCTTGTGTGATATGTGTGCATGGTATATATAGTCTTCATATGTGGTGTGTGGTGTGTTTGTTGTGAGGTGTGTGTGTGGTATGTGTGGTGTATGTTTATAATCTATGTATGTAGTATGTTTGTATAGTCTGTGTGTGTATTTGTGTGGTGTGTGTACAGTCTATGTGTGTATACATGTGTGTGGTGTGTGTGAGGTATGTGGGGTGTGTGTGGTGTGTGTGTATAGTCTCTGTGTGTGTATGTGATGTATGTTTGTGGGTGTTCATGTATAGTCTCTGTGTGTGGTACAGGGTTTGCTGTGTGTGGTGTATGTGTACAGTTTGTGTGTGCATGTGTGGGGTGTGTGCATGGTGTGTGTATAGTCTGTATGTGTGTATATGGAGAGGTGTGCGTGGTGTGTGTGTATAGTCTGTGTATGTGCAGAGTGTGTGTATAGTCTCCATGTATGCAGTGTGTGGTGTGTTGTGTGTGGTGTGTGTGTACGTGTGGGGTGTGTGCGTGTATGTGGTGTGTGCTGAGGAGGGGTGGGGAGGAGGCTGGGAGGTTGCTCTGAATGAGCTCGGAGAGGGCATGTTCTCCAGCGACATGTGCTGTGACGACATGTGTTTGAGCAAGAATATTCCAGCCCATGGATGTAGGACTCTAGGGAGGCGCCATGAGCCAGGGGCAGTACCTAGAAGTTTACTCCAAGAGAACGTCCCAGTTTGAAAGAGGAGGGCCTGCCCATGCTGGAAAGAAATGGCGAAGCATAACTGAAATTAAGACATTTTAGAAAAATATTAATAATTAAATCATCTAGTTACACTGGTGATGATGAATGGGGAAGATGGGGTTAGATTTTAGAAAGAACGTCGGAGGCAATG
>NW_012150813.1:13616-14071 GCF_000956105.1 Propithecus coquereli
CCTTTACCATTTAAAATCAATTGAATTAAAGGTGTTCATTTGGAGTAGGGTATTTCAATTATATTTCAATTATAAACCTTTCAATTAAAAATAACTGTAATCGTGTAATTCAAGAGAAGATTTCCCTGGAAATATATAAAACCAGAAGCAACTCTCTTTCATAATCTCCACCTCCACGCTTTCCTCTCAAACTCTAGAGTATGGCTGATAAATGTTTATATTTTTTAACGCTGGCCAATATTTATATTAACCTCTAAAGCATTGACCCCTCATCCTTTCTGCAGCTGAATTAAAGCATCTATATAAACCTATCCATGTCCACAAAAGTCATTGATTTATTAAATAAAACACTTTGTTAAGTTGTTCTCTTCTATCTCTTATTTATACTTTTTGGAGGATTGATTTGTAACAGGGTATTATGGTGTTGAAGAAAGAATACATGCAGAGTGCAGGGT
>NW_012150813.1:15524-16772 GCF_000956105.1 Propithecus coquereli
ATAAACTGAAGGAAAACCTACAAAAGTTGTACAGGTGTAAAATAGTGTCTAAAAAAAAAAAAAAAAAAAAAAGATTCCCCAAACTGTCCTTTGTAACTTCAGTGAGGTTTTGTGGAAAAAACAGGCAGATTAAAACACACGCAAAAATAGAAATCCAATGCACAAGCAGAAGCACTGGACTGGGAATCACAAAACCTGGACCTTAAAGACACGCTGTGTTTCCGTTTCCTACTCTATAACGGGGCCATCGCCGCCATGTCTGCCTGCAACGCGCAGTTGTTAAGAGGATCGGATAGTGAAATACACACGCGAATTTCACAAACCGTAATGCACTCGGTGGCATCTTCTGGAAAATGCTCTGGCATGAATGAACAACCAGCAAACTTCAGTAAATAACTTTAGGAATCCATTAGCTACGTGTTCTCTTATCACAAGACCTCAGTGGCGATACTGTTTCTGAAGGAGTAAGAAGAGGCAATATTGTCTTTCTTCTGTTGGTGATGCGTTTTCTGTGCTCCAGTTCTGAATAAGCACTTTTGACTTTTCATTCTTTCTACTTGTCATCCTCACCAGTGTCTCTCCCACACGAAACATTAATGACAGGTAGAAGTGCATGGACCAGTGTGGTGCAGAGTGTGGCCCAGGGAAGGCCTTCGATATCTGCTGAGAGGAACACTGTTTACGACAATTCTATGGAACTTAAATCTTGTGACTCATGTGTACAAACGGAGGCTCTTTTTACTTTTATTGAATGTTTCCGATATTACTGCTGTCCCAGCATGCATATGTAGAGCCTTTACCATTTAAAATCAATTGAATTAAAGGTGTTCATTTGGAGTAGGGTATTTCAATTATATTTCAATTATAAACCTTTCAATTAAAAATAACCGTAATCGTGTAATTCAAGAGAAGATTTCCCTGGAAATATATAAAACCAGAAGCAACTCTCTTTCATAATCTCCACCTCCATGCTTTCCTCTCAAACTCCAGAGTATGGCTGGTAAATGTTTATATTTTTTAACGCTGGCCAATATTTATAGTAACCTCTAAAGCATTGACCCCTCATCCTTTCTGCAGCTGAATTAAAGCATCTATATAAACCTTTCCATGTCCGCAAAAGTCATTGATTTATTGAATAAAACACTTTGTTAAATTGTTCTCTTCTATCTCTTATTTATACTTTTTGGAGGATTGATTTGTAACAGGGTATTATGGTGTTGAAGAAAGAATACATGCAGAGTGCAGGGT
>NW_012150813.1:18052-18375 GCF_000956105.1 Propithecus coquereli
ATAGAAATTTAGTGCATGCTAAATGTGGAATTTTATATCAGAAATTAGAGAAAGATTATCTATGTTGATACAATTTATTATATACCTGGAAGAAATAAAGTATTCTTATATTTTTTCCAAATGGATTATATACACACACATTTTAAGTGTATATATGTTAATCCATACACCCTTATTCATTAATTAGAAGAAAATACAAAAAACTTTAAAATACTGGGAGTGGTGATGATGGTCTTACAAAGCAAGTGATAATACTTTGTTGTCATAAAGTAATAGATTAAAAATTTCTCTACATAAAATTTAACAGTGTGTATATAATTATA
>NW_012150814.1:0-416 GCF_000956105.1 Propithecus coquereli
CTGCATCTCTGGAATGAAGCCCACTTGGTCATGATGGATTATTTTCTTAATAAGCACCTGGATTTGGTTAGCTAGAATTTTGTTGAGAATTTTTGTATCTATATTCATAAGGGATATTGGTCTATAGTTTTCCTTTTTTTGTGTGTCCTTTCCTGGTTTTGGTATCAGGGTTATGTTGGCTTCATGAAATGTGTTGCAGAGGAATCCATCCTTCTCGATGTTGTGGAATAATTTCTGCAGGATAGGCACCAGTTCTTCTTTGTGGGTGTGGTAAAATTTGGGTGTGAAACCATCTGGTCCTGGACTTTTCTTTTTCGGAAGGTTTTTTATTGCTGTTTCAATTTCAGTCCTTGATATTGGTCTGTTCAGGAATTCTATTTCTTCCTGGTTGAGCCTAGGGAGACTGTGTGTTTCTA
>NW_012150814.1:5618-7099 GCF_000956105.1 Propithecus coquereli
GTTTACATCTAAAAGTGAAACTCAGAAATATTTGAAAATAGCTGTTCATGTTAGAAAGACAGTGTTTATTCCAGTTTGCATTTTTATGGTGAAAATCCTTTCCCAATTAAAAAACAAAATAAAACAAAATAGCAGTTTTAAGATAAGTCAGTGATGTCCAAGATAATAAGGAAAAGCAATTCAGAAATTTACCAGAGAAATTTAATAAAAAGATTGAAATAATTAAAAAACAAACAGTAATCTTGGAACTGAGAAATGCATTTTCTGAACTGAAGAACTCTTTAGAGGCTCTTAACAGCAGAATGAATGAAGCAGAGGAAAAAAAATCAGTGAGTTTGAAGACCAGCTATTTGAAAATACATAGAGGAGAAAACAGAAAAAAGAATGAAAAGGAATGAAGACTGCCTTCAAGATACAGAAAATTACCTCAAAAGACCAAATCTAAAAGTTGTTGTTATTTAAGAAGGAGCTGAGCACGTGCAAGGGGTATAAAGCTTATTCAAAAAAATAATAACAGAAAACTTTCCAAAACATGATAAAGATATAAATATCCAGGTACAGGAAGATCTTAGAATACCTAACAGATTCAACCCAAGTAAGACTACTCTAAGGCATATAATAATCAAAATAAAGGTCAAAGACAAAGAGAGGATCCTAAAAGAAACAAGAAAAAAGAAATAAAGAACATATAAAGAAGTTCCAATTCATCTGGCAAAGGTCTTCTCAACGGAAACTACATGTGCCAGGAGGGAGTGGGATGACATTTTCAAAATGTGCAAAGAAAAACACTGCCATCCAAAAATATTGTATCTAGCAAAATTATCATTGAACTATGAAGGAGAGATAAAGTCATTCCCAGACAACAAAAACTGAGAGAATTCACCACCAGAACATCTTGAACATCAAGAAATGCTAAAAGGAGTTCTTCAATCTGAAAGAAAAAACACTAATGTGCAAAACAAAACTTTTCAAGGTATAAAACCCACTGGTAAAATTAAGTACATGAACAAACCCAGAATACTCTATTGATGTATTTGTGGTGTGTGATTCACGCATAGCTCTAGTGTGAAACCCCCCAAAAGACAAATCTATCAAAAACAATAACTATTCAACCTGTTAGGAGATAGGTACTATAGTAATAGGTAAACTGAAACAACTAAAAGTCAAAATGTGGGGGGATGGAGAAAATATGTAGATATTTTTGTATGTTTTTATACCTTACTTGTTTCTATTCTTCTATTTGTGATCTAAGATAAGTTGCCATATGTTTAAAATAACTTGTTATATATATAAGGTTTTTTTTTAATTCTCAAGGTAGCCATAGTGCAAAAAACTATAATTGATTCACTGAAAATAAAAACTACAAATTAAAGCATACTACCAGAGGTAATCATTTAATCACAAAGGAAGGGAGTAAGAAAGAAAGAAAGGAAGAGAAGAATCTAAAAACAACCAGAAACCAAGCAAAATGAAAAGTCGTT
>NW_012150814.1:9239-9531 GCF_000956105.1 Propithecus coquereli
CAAAAAAGTGCAGAGATAACCTACAAAATCAGAGAAAATATTTGCAAACTATCCATTTGACAAGGGATTAATAACCAGAGTATATAAGGAGCTCACGCAACTCAATAAAAAAACCCCCAAGTAATCCAATTAAACATGAACAAATGAGCAAAAGATCTGAACAGGCATTTCTTTCTTTTTTTTTATTTCAGCATATTATGGGGTACAGATATTTAGGTTACGTATGTTGCCCTTGCCCTCCTCCCCCCCCCAAGTCCGAGTTTCAAATATGTCCATCCTTTGGGTGGTGCGC
>NW_012150814.1:12537-12897 GCF_000956105.1 Propithecus coquereli
GATACTGTTCCAGTTATCATGTTTGTTGTTACCTAGTTGCTTTGTCTTCTTCCTTGTGTTAGTGTTTTATAAGAGTTGTGAGTTTTTACTTTTGATTATTTTTACACTGGTGAGTATTGACTATTTTTTCTGGAGTTTAGAGCACTTTTGAGCATTTCTTGTAGGACAAGTTTAGTGGTGACAAATTCCCTTAGTGTTTGCTTGTCTGGGAAAGATTTCATTTCTTCTTCATCTATGAAGCATAGTTTTGCATGATACAAAATTATTGACTGATCAGTTATTCTATTTAACAATACTAAAGATAGGACCCCAATCCATTCTTGTTTGTAAAGTTTCTGCTGAGAAATCTGCTGTTAGTCT
>NW_012150815.1:0-642 GCF_000956105.1 Propithecus coquereli
CATGCAGGGATCATTGAAATTTGTTCATGGAGCAGGTTACAACGTTATTAATTTCTAATTTCATTCCATTGACAAGAGAACATACCTTGTACAATTTTAATCTTTTAGAATTTATTGAGACTTGTTTTATGGACTAAAATATGGTCTGTCTTACAGAATGTTTCATGTGCACTTGAGAAGACTATGTATTGTGCTATTGTTGAATGGAGTGTTCTATATATGTCTGTTAGGTCTGTTGATAAACGGTGTTATTCAAGTCTTTTATTTCTTTGATGCTTTTCTAATTGTTTCATCCATTATTGAATGTGGAGTATTTAAATCCGACTATTATCATTGAATCGTCTATTTCTCAATTCGGTTCTGTAAGATTCTGTTTCATGTATTTTGGGGCTCAGTTTTAGGTAAATATATGTGTATAATTATCATATCTTCTTGATAGATTAAATAATGTTTCTGTTTATCTCTAGTAATATTTTTTGTGTTAAAATATACTTTTATCTTAGTATAGACACTCTACTTCTCTTTTTCTGTTTGCATGGTATCTTTGTTTATCCTTTTACTTTCAACTTTTTGTGTCTTTGATGAACAACATCTATTTATAGGCTTATTTGCCATTTGAATATCCTTTTTTGTAAAGTGCCT
>NW_012150815.1:8727-9799 GCF_000956105.1 Propithecus coquereli
AAAAAAGGGAGAAAGTGCTGTTGGGTAATCTTGGGGACAGAATATGGAAATAACTGTAATTTAATAAACAGAAACACAATTATTTGTGTTTGCCTTGATACAGTAAGACCATGTAAAGAAAAGAGTCTGGCACAGAGGATGGGCTGGGCTGGGGGCTGGGCATAAGTACATAGAGACTGAAGGAAACCAAAATATTTCAACCCAACAGATGCCTCTTTGACATACTTTGAGATGGCTGTTCAGAGCGCCTGTAAACAGAAGTAGCCCTGCAAAGCTGTCCTTTGTGGGAGAGATTTGCATCTGTAGAGAAAATCTGCACCCTTCGAGGCAGCCAGGCTTTCTAGGAGGGTCCTCTTTTGTCTGGATCTAGGAAAGTTTGACTGAGAGTCTGATGCTTTTAAAGGTAGGACAGAAATATTTACCATCTATTTTCCCTGAGAGCTGCTACCTGTGAGGTTTCATCTACATAACAAGACCACCTTTGCCAGCCAGGCCTCATCTTCTCCCCCTCCTGTAATCTGTTTTGCCACGATCCAAGCCCCCATTCTTCCTGTAACCTCAAGATGGTATAAAAGTGTCAATCTTCTGGCCAATCTTTGAGTTCTTATATTTTGTATGACTCTGTGCACACTAATAAATTTGAATGCCTTTCCTCCTATTAATCTGCTTTTTGTCAGTTGATTTTTCAGTGACTCTTCAGAGGGCGAGGCAGAAGATTTCCCTTGGCCCCAACAGTTTGGTGCCACGAGCGAGATTCCAAAGCTGCAATGCTCTTCTGGAAACCATAGTCAAGGGAACCCAGGACCTGACAAAACATCAGAAGGGTAAGAAATTCTCACTAGCCAGGCTCCTGGCTTCCCTCTGTGGAACCCAGTGGAGCAGATGGCAAAAATCACTGTTTGTCTCTTTTTCCTTTCCAAAATCTTGATTAAGGGGAGAAAGGGATTTATGTGACTAATGTTGGATGTAGCAACTCTTGTACTTTTTGGTATGAATATTCATATTGTCTGATTTTTTCCCTCCAGAAATAGTCTTTCCTTTGCCTTTGTATTTCTGTGTTGTTCTGTCATAA
>NW_012150815.1:13980-14426 GCF_000956105.1 Propithecus coquereli
GGAAACATTTACTTTTCTCTCTACCTGATTTCTCCAGAATTTGAAAACTATTTGTGAGTATTCTTAATTTATGACAATATAGTTATTAACATAAGGTCAATAAGAATTTATCTTTTTAAAGTGTTTTTGGTAACAGGACAGAATTAGAGACATTGGTTATTTTAACAAGGCTTTGACTCTAATATCATATTTTTAGATACGACCAGACTGCCTTGAGGAATTAAGGTGGACTGTTATAGAGCCTCTTAGAAAAACTGGCCTGGTAATTTGTAAACATAGTTTTCAGACAAGGTTCCTGACATTATGGTAAGTAAAGAATGTCACTTTCTGACAGGCACAGGAGTCTCGAGATACTGTGGGTACCTCAAGAACAGAGAAATTCACCCGATGTGTACAGGTATTACAGGTACAGTCTGATGATGAATCCTTGCCTTGACTTCTAGCCT
>NW_012150815.1:15951-16729 GCF_000956105.1 Propithecus coquereli
TATAGAAAAAACTAGCCAGGCATGGTGATGCATGCCTGTAGTCCCAGCTACTCGGGAGGCTGAGGCAGGAGGATCGCTTGAGCGCAGGAGTTTGAGGTTGCTGTGAGCTAAGATGACGCCACGGCACTCTAGCCCGGGCAACACAGTGAGACTCTGTCTCAAAAAAAAAACAAAAACAAACAAACAAACAAAAAAATGCTTGCGCTCCAAACTCCCCTCAGAAAATATGTGTTGAATTTTCTGCCATTCAATTTACATCACGAATCTAGCCCAAAGAAGTGATATTCAGGGAAGATCACCTATAGTTTTCAAAAAAATTTTTTGGTCATGAATCCTTATTCTAAGACAATTTAATCAGAAGTTAGTCTGTATGAAACAAGAAAGGGATATTGAGAACTTTAGTTTTTGATGGAACTGACATACTTCTTTCTTTCCAATAGTAAGAGTCATGTAATAAGATATATGTCCCTTGTTTCCCTGGCCAGGAAGCTTAACTCTCAGTTTAGATGCAATCATAGCTTCTGTGTTCCTATTTATCATTAGCACATATGCATTATGCATTCTATTTCTTCTCTTGGTCCTGATTTTCTATCCTTATTTTCCTAATTTACTACTTATGTCCCAAATATCTATCTCCAGCCCTGATCACTCTTCAGAGATTTAGAACCACTTATCAGCTGCCTTCTCAACATCTTAATTTGGATGTCCACAAGAATCTCAAACTCAAAATGTCTGAAACTGCATTTAATTACCTACCTAAAAAACAAACAAACAGGCC
>NW_012150816.1:0-809 GCF_000956105.1 Propithecus coquereli
GTCTCACAGTACGGGAGGTTAGAGGTCTGAGATCAAGGTGTTGGTGGGAGTGGTTCCTTTGGAGGGCTGTTCCATGTCTCTTTCCTTGCTTCTGGCGGTTTGCTGGCAATCTTCGATATTCCCTGGCTTTTGTTGTGTCGCCCCAATCTCTGCCTCCGTCATCATAGGGCATTCTTCCTGTGTGCACATCTGGGATGACCCCATCTTAACACATGTGCAATGACCCCATTTCCAAGTAAGGTCACATTCTGAGGCACTGAGGGCTAGAACTTTAACATGTGAATTTTGGGGGTGGGGGACACAATTCAAACTGTAACAGCTCATCTTTGTTCCGGCCTTGAGTCACTGAAATAGCAGACAAGCTGTGTTTTTTCTTGTTAGATATTTTGCTTTTCTTGGGTAAGATGTTGCCAAGCAAAAGGTATTTTTATAGAAACAATAGCAAGCCACAAAGGGAAGCTCTTGGACACAGAAATCAAAGCAAAAAGGAAACTTTAGCAGAGAGCAGATTGGATTACAACTTGGGGAGCAGCTCCCAGTGGCAGTTTTGGTTTTCCTGCCATTCTCTTTCATCCCTCCCCTTTTCAGGAAAGGGAATGTATTCATCAAGGGTTTGGTCCTGTCCTCCTTGCCTCATTGAAGATTATGAGCAAGACCTGGCACTCTTCATACCATGACTTCCTTTTTTTTTTTTTTGAGACAGTCTCACTCTGTTGCCCAGGCTAGAATGCTGTGGCATCAGCCTAGCTCACAGCAACCACCTGGGTTCAAGCAATTCTTCTGCCTCAGCCTCCTGAGTAGCTGGGACT
>NW_012150816.1:4132-4737 GCF_000956105.1 Propithecus coquereli
GCCAAGTCATGCCAACATCCCAGTCAGACTTCCAGGTAACTCCATGCTGAGCTTCTATCTGATGGCAAGTACATGGGAGAACCCAAGTGAGACCACAGAAGAACTTCCCATAGAGTCTAGTCAACCTATGAAACTGTGAAAGACAACAAAGTGGTTGTTGTTTTGAGCCACTAAAAGGGGTGGTTTGCTATGCAGTAATAGCTAATGGAAATATATGTGTTCCTGCACCGAAAGTTATTTAACTATCCATTCTGTGCCTGACATGGTGTTAGGCCAAATAGATGCAAAGCTGAATAGAGCAGGATTCTGAAGTCTGTTTTGTTCGTATATGTCAATAAAAATCTTTGTAGATAGCATTACTTTAATTTTATATCTTAAAGGCAAAAGATTTCTGTTTAAAATATACTTGTGAATCTTTTTGTAAAAAGAAATAATTACTGTGACGTTTTTCATATTTTGCATTTTCTTCAAGTTGGAATTTTTCAATAGTGAAGCACACCTGAGCTTTTAAAAATATAATTTAATTCAACAAATATTTTCTGAGCACTTACTATGTGCTTCTATTATATATTTTTAAAATCTATGTACTCAAGTAGATTAGGTTG
>NW_012150816.1:4787-5636 GCF_000956105.1 Propithecus coquereli
TTTCCATGTACTATGTCTATTTAAAGGATAAGTAATGCAATTGTTCTACTTTGAAGGTAATTTTGCATGGTGGGCAGTTAAAAAATAATCTGCTTTGGGTGTCAAATTTATTAGCTTAGTCACTGGCTGACACATTGATCTTTCATGTCCTCTCCTTGCTAGCACTCCATTTCCACTGTAGTTCCTGGGTCCTCCCTAGGAATATTAGGATCTTCCTAAGAAGGAGAGTGACTGGACAGGCCTTCAGAATTCCAGGTCTCAGATCCAGACATTTATCATGAGTGGCCTGGACCACGTTGTTCACTGGCTGGTGGGGCAAAGGCATGTCCAAATGGACCAAGCATGGAAATAGAAAATGGGATCCTGAGTCCCTGCCTTCCTCTCTCTTATTCATCCCTTTATTTACCTCTGGCTGCCTATGAGAGAGTTCTGTGCGGTTGTCCTTTTGTCCAAATGACTAAGTCCAAATCTGGGTGGATTTGTTCTTCCCATTCATGACATCTTTCCCAAGTGTCTCACATTCTTACATTTTTATGTTAATGGAACTGTCATTCTCCTATTCTCAGTTCTTTAGCACTTTTGCTTTTATTTTCTATTGTTAATCAGATTCTATAATCGATGTACCCCAGCATGGACCCTGGTCAGTTCACATCACATTCCCTGCAGTCTGCTTGTACTCTGCTGCCAAAGGAATATTCCCAAGCTACACTTTTATCACGTCAGTGCTCCCTGAGAATTTGCAATGGCTTCCTGATGCTATTGCATCAAGACTACCTCCCTTCCTTAGATGAAGTCCCTCATGTGCACCTGCTCAGGTTCAAGGACCAAGGAAGGAGAAGGACAAGTGTC
>NW_012150816.1:8181-8660 GCF_000956105.1 Propithecus coquereli
TGGGCAGACAGTGTGCCCCACCACCCTGGTGCGTGCCTTCACCATAATCACAAACAGTAATATCCAAACCCCCCAGCCATGGGACCGTCTCATTTCCTAAGAATTCTGTGAGTGAGGGCTTCATGGGCAGTGGGTCTCACTCACTGACCTCTGTGGAGTATTCAAACAATTACTCAATTATTTGCTTGGTCAGTCTCCACTTGATATCACTGAGAAAATCAAAGTCCTTCACTAGAATGAATGGGGAAGCAGTGGCTGCTTTTGAAGTAATCCAAATAAGAGATTGCCTTTGCCTAGTTTTATTAGTTCAAAATGTATTAATTATTCTAGAAATTCAAATAGAACATCGGCAGTGCCATCTGATGAGTGTGTTAGATGGCCATACTTACATGGGTCATGCTAACACATATGTATACATGGCATCTTGAATCCTATTTTTTTCAAACCCCAAAATAAGAGTCTAAGTATCAGCTGAAACT
>NW_012150817.1:0-2045 GCF_000956105.1 Propithecus coquereli
TTACAGAGTTTCCTGGGTCCACTTTCTGCGGTGGAGTTTCCTGAAACAGTTTGGTGCCTTTACCTTGAGGCACTGGTTCTTTGTGTGTGTGCACGGTTTGCCCTGGTGTTCGTGTGAGCCTGCCGACTGCTGAGAGCTCTTCTTTCACATCCACTTTCCCCAGAGATATCCTGAACTGCCTGTTCGTGCTCGTTGGAGTATTGATTGCTGCTGGCTGTAAAGATTTCCAGAATATTTTTGCATTTTTGTCAACAGTCATTGGTTGCTCAGTGTGGCCTGGTGTTTGGAAGAGCTCTTTGACGCCAGACAGGTGGTCTTCAAGGGGCTGGGTCTCTTCCTTACAGCTTCTTGGCCTCCTGTTGTGTCCAGTTAAATCTTCTGCCAGGTCCCGTCTCTGCTTTGGAGTCCCCATAAAGGCTCTGATGCCTTTGTCATCATCTACCCGTGGTTTGGGTGTGTGCATGGTTTTGCCTGATGATGGCATTAGTTTCCTGAGTGCTAAAAATTCTTCCTCCACATCTGCTTTCCTGAGACTTGTGTTGGGCTGTCTCTTCCTGCTTACTGGGGTGGACACTGGTCCCGGTTGTGGAGATGTGCAAGGTAGTCTAGCGGTTTTGCCATCAGTCATTGACTCCTCAGGGTGACCTGGTGTTTGGAAGAGCTCTTTGAGGCCAGCCAGGTCTTCTAGGGGCTGGGCCTCTTCCTCAGCTGCTCTTGGCCTTCTCCTGCTGCCAGTTACACTTGCTGCCAGGCTCGGTTTCTGCTCTGCAGATTCCTTGAATGCTCTGATGCCTTTGCCCTCACCCAATACCTTGGGGGCGTGTGTGGGTTCCCCTGGCATTTGCGAGAGCTTCCTCAGTGCAGCCAGATCTTCCTCTGTAGCTATTTTCCCCAAAGGTGCCTTGGGCCGTAGTTTCGTGCTTGTTGCAGTGTTCACTGGTTCTGGTTGTGGAGATTTGCTAGGTATTTTAGTAGTCTTGTCCTCAGTTGTGGACCTGTGATTGCGTTTTGGTGTTTGGAAGAGTTCTTTGACGCCAGACAGATCTTCCAGTGGCTGGACCTCTTCCTTAGCTGCTCTTGGCCATCTCTTCACTCCAGTTACAGAGTTCCCTGGGTCCACTTTCTGCGGTGGAGTTTCCGGAAACAGTTTGGTGCCTTTACCTTGAGGCACTGGTTCTTTGTGTGTGTGCACGGTTTGCCCTGGTGTTCGTGTGAGCCTGCCGACTGCTGAGAGCTCTTCTTTCACATCCACTTTCCCCAGAGATATCCTGAACTGTCTGTTCGTGCTCGTTGGAGTGTTGATTGCTGCTGGCTGTAAAGATTTCCAAAGTAGTTTTGTGTTTTTGTCAACAGTCATTGGTTGCTCAGTGTGGCCCAATGTTTGGAAGAGCTCTTTGAAGCCAGACAGGTCTTCTAGGGGCTGGGCCTCTTCCTTACGGGTTCTTGGCCTCCTGTTGTGTCCAGTTAAATCTTCTGTCAGGTCCCGTCTCTGCTTTGGAGTCCCCATAAAGGCTCCACTGCCTTTTTCATTATCTATCCGTGGTTTGGGTGTGTGCATGGCTTTTCCTGATGATGGTGTTAGTTTCCTGAGTGCTAAAAATTCTTCCTCCACATCTGCTTTCCTGAGACTTGTGTTGGGCTGTCTCTTCGTGCTTACTGGGGTGGACACTAGTCCCGGTTGTGGAGATGCGCAAGGTAGTCTAGTGGTTTTGCCATCAGTCATTGACTCCTCAGTGTGACCTGGTGTTTGGAAGAGCTCTTTGAAGCCAGCCAGGTCTTCTAGGGGCTGGGCCTCTTCTTCAGCTGCTCTTGTCCTCTTCCTGCTGCTAATTACACTTGCTGCTGGATCCAGTTTCTGCTGTGCAGATTGCTGAAACACTTTGATGCCTTTGTCTTCTCTTGGTACCTTGGGTGTGTGCATGGATTCCCCTGGTGTTTGCGAGAGCTTCCTCAGTGCTGAGAGCTCTTCCTCTACAACTGTTTTCCCCAAAGGTGTCTTGGGCCATCTTTTCATGCTTGTTGGAGTGTTCACTGGTTCTGGTTGT
>NW_012150817.1:2095-2659 GCF_000956105.1 Propithecus coquereli
TCCTTAGCTGCTCTTGGCCTCTTCCTACTGCCAGTTACACTTGCTGCTGGGTCCAGTTTCTGCTCTGCAGATTGCTTAAATGCTTTGATGCCTTTTTCCTCACCCAGTACCTTGGGGATGTGTGTGGATTCCCCTGGCGTTTGCGAGAGCTTCCTCAATGCAGCCAGATCTTCCTCTGTAGCTATTTTCCCCAAAGGTGTCCTGGGTTGTCTTTTTGTCCTTGTTGGAGTGTTCACTGGTTCTGATTGCAAAGATTTGCTGCATATTTTAGTAGTTTTGTCCTCTATTGTGGGCTTGTCATTGCGTTTTGGTGTTTGGAAGAGTTCTTTGAAGCCAGACAGAGCTTCTGGGGGTTGGACCTCTTCCTTAGCTGCTCTTGGCCATCTCTTCACTCCAGTTACAGAGTTTTCTGAGTCTGCTTTTTGCCGTGGAGTTTCCTGAAACATTTTGGTGCCTTTTCCTTGAGGCACTGGTTCTTTGTGTGTGTGCACGGTTTGCTCTGGTGTTCGTGTGAGCCTGCCGACTGCTGAGAGCTCTTCTTTCACATCCACTTTCCCCAGAGAT
>NW_012150817.1:7393-7910 GCF_000956105.1 Propithecus coquereli
GGAGGCTGAGGCAGTAGGATTGCTTGAGCCCAGGAGTTTGAGGTTGCTGTGAGCTAGGCTGATGTCACGGCACTCACTCTAGCCCAGGCAACAGAGTGAGACTCTGTCTCAAAAAAAAAAAAAAAAAAAAACACACAATTGTAAAATAATGAATGGAAACCTGAAGGATAATATCAAAAGGCATAACAAACACATAATTTGAGGAAGGGAGTAGAGAAAACAGAAGGGAACAGGAAAGTATTTGAAGACATAATGGCCAAAAAATTTCCTAAATTTGGTATAACTTATAAATTTGAGATTCAAAAAGCTCAGCGAACCTCAAATGGGATGATATAAAGAAATCCATGCCTAAACACTATTGTCAAACTGCTGAAAACCAAAAGAAAGAGGAAATCCTTAAAGCACCCAGAGAAAACTAGAAACATTATGCATGGAGAAGTATGATTTGAATGACTGCAGATTTCTCATTGAAACTATGGAAGCCAGAAGGCAGTGGAACAATATCTTTAAAGTTCTG
>NW_012150818.1:0-295 GCF_000956105.1 Propithecus coquereli
AGCTGAATAGTTAAAAATTACAAGTGACCTGTTTGGTTGTTTGGTTCTTTTTTTCTTTTTTTGAGACAGAGACTCACTCTGTCACCCAGGATGGAATGCAGTGGGGTGATTGTAGCTCACTACAGCCTTGAACTCCCGGGCTCAAGCGATCCTCCCACCTCAGCCTGAGTAGCTGGAACTACAGGCACATGGCACCATACCTGGCTAACTTTTCTTATTTTTTTTTTTTTGTAGAGATGGGGTCTTGCTATGCTGTCCAGTTTGGTCTCCAACTCCCGGCTTCAAGCGATCCTCC
>NW_012150818.1:2508-2939 GCF_000956105.1 Propithecus coquereli
CTGAGGTCACAGTCTATCCTGACGGGCTGAGGCATCTGGGACAAGCTGTTGGCCTTCGAGGGACCTTGGCCTCCCCAGCTCTCAGCAAGGGACCTCCCAATGCCACCAGCCCGGTGTGGGAAGAATTGAAGGAAAAACCTCTTGAACGAGGTGGCCGTCGGGGCTGTCAAGGAACCAGGACAGTGGCAATCAGAAAGAGTAGAGATCTTGGCCGGGCGCGGTGGCTCACGCCTGTCATCCCAGCGCTCTGGGAGGCCGAGGCGGGAGGATCGCTCGAGGTCAGCAGTTCGAGGCCAGCCTGGACAACATAGCGAGATCCCTGTCTCTACTAAAAATAGAAAGAAATCAGCTGGACAACTAAAAATATACAGAAAAAATTAGCTGGGCACGGTGGCACATGGCTGTAGTCCAGCTACTCCTGTTGTCCCAGC
>NW_012150818.1:5555-5901 GCF_000956105.1 Propithecus coquereli
GTCCCAGCTTGTGCCGCTGGGGGACACCCAAAAACTCTTCCGCAAACGATTGCAAAAGTTGCAACCTCGCTTTGCAGGTTTTAGCCCGTGCAATTGACCGGACCCGGCCCCCGCCCCCCCCAAAAAAAAAAAAAGTTGCAAAATCAAACCAAAAAGTTTTATGCAAAGTTATTCTGCAAAAACAAGTTGCAAAATTAAAGAACTCGGCCGCCGTTCCGAGTTAAAGCTTCTGAAGTCGCTTTGCTTTTTTGATAGATTTTGTTTTTTCCTTTTGTCTCAGAGTGGGAGCAAGAGGGGGGGAGCGTATTTACAGGGGTTCGCTCAGGCCGGTTAAGTGGCCGCAGGG
>NW_012150818.1:6365-7612 GCF_000956105.1 Propithecus coquereli
CCCCCCCCCGCCTCCCCAGATCCCTGGCACGCACGCCGGCCAACGGGGGCCCCCAAAGAAGAACCAGGACAGCTGGCGACAGCTCGCTAGGTCCTCGCTAGGAACGAGAGCGAAGTGAATCATCTTCGCCTGCCGCTTGTTGCCCCCTCCGAACGGTCGCCTCCCTCTGTCTGTCCCCCGCACCCCTAATGTTCTCTGCATAAAGCTGTCCCTTTTTGCTTTGCAAACTGTCCGCGGAGGACGCCTCACCTGGCCGGCGGCCGGCGCAGAGCCACCAGCTGGAGATGGTCACAGCGACATCCCCTCAGCCCGCCTCCGAGGACAGGGGAGTGGCATCGCGAGGCCTCGGGAAGAGGGTGGGCTGCTGAGGACCTGCCCTCGCGCCACCAGCGTCCGTCCGTCCGTCCGTCCGTCTGTCCAGCAGGACGCTGTCCTTTAGCCCATGGCGGTCACCATGCTGGACGGGTGCGGGTGGCCGAACGGGAGGCTGGGGGAAGGGTGGAGGGGCGTCGGGGTGGGCAGGAGGTGTCCCGAGTGGCTGAAGGGCGGGAGGTGACCCACGGGGGCCATGTGTCCGGCCAGCGCGGCCGCGCTGAAGGGGGACGGCTTGTCCTGCATGCACTTGGTCAGATCCTCCAGACACTCTGTCCCCTTCTTGCTCTTCTTGGATTTGGACATTTTCCGGTTCCTCGTCTGGATTCCGTCCTTCTTCATGGTCAGCGGCCTGTTCACCTGCAGAAGCCACCAGAACTTTCAGGGGACCCATCCGCCTCCCCCAGGAAGAGCCCTCACCCTGTCCCCTCCCCGGGAGCTCTTGGCCTCCACGGTCCCCCCCGCCGCTCGCCGGCGCTGTGACATCCCGGGAAGGGCGGTTTGCGGTGAACGAGAGGGACCCACACTCTTGTCACTGTGTCTCCTGCATGCCAAATGCCAGCACGGGCCCCACCCCCCCAATCCGGACAGCTGAAAAGCCCCCCAACTTTTTTTTTTGCAACTTCCCTAGGTCCCCCCGGGGCCCTGCTCCAGCCAGCCCCGCCTCCTGGGGGGGGGGACAGGGGCAGCCTGGGCCTCCTCTTCCAGGAAGCCCTCCGGGCTTGCAGGGTGGCTCCCTCCCGGCTTCCCAAGCCAAGCCACGCTGGATGCGGAGGCTGGGGGCAGAGGGGGGACAAGGGCAGACTGGGCCCCCTCTTCCACGAAGCCCTCCTGGCTTGCAGGGTGGCTCCCTCCCGGCTTCCCAAGCCAAGCCA
>NW_012150818.1:9161-9867 GCF_000956105.1 Propithecus coquereli
AGACTCCACCTCTACAGAAAATGAGAAAAATTAGCCGGGCATGGTGGCGCATGCCTGTAGTCCCAGCTACTCAGGAGGCTGAGGCAGGAGGATCGCTTGAGCCCAGGAGTTGGAGGCTGCTGTTAGCGAGGCTGACGCCACGGCACTCTAGCCCGCCCGACAGAGCGAGACTCTGTCTCCAAAAAAAAAAAATTGAGTCCCAGTTTCTTGGCGTGCATCAGCCACGTCTGAAAGACATGTGGCCAGGGGCTCCCACGGTGGCCAGCGGGGACACAGAACATTGACATCAGTCCAGCCGGCCCACCTATCCACCGGCTGTACCCCAAATCTCAGAGTTCTAGGCCCTGCACCGCGCACCTCCACCCCCGAGCCTCTCTTGAGTTCCAATCCATCTGGAAAAGCCAGGCAGAGGTGGGGGCTGGAATTGGGGGGTCTGTTCCCCTGGAGAAGGGGGCTGAGACCCCCACCTTTAGCACCGCCCCCCCCAGGAAGCAGACTCCCCTCTCCTGGTTGCAGAGAACCGGCCCCCCCCAATGCTTCCCTGAGATCCCCAAGGCTGGAAGGTCTCTGCAACAGGCGGCCAGGGTAGGGGTGAGGGGGGCTGAGGCCAGCAGCATCTGCGAGCATGGTCACCGAGCGTGGTCACCGAGGGGACACAGGGACTCCAGCTGCTGGGGGGCGCGGTGGGGAAAAGGCAGGGCAGGGG
>NW_012150818.1:11737-14660 GCF_000956105.1 Propithecus coquereli
AAATAAAATGTAAAACAAACTTAGGAGAAAGGACTAAGAGAAGACGAGCCCGAGGGTCTGAGTGGAACCGGGATGAGCCGGTGGGGGGGCCTGAGGTGGGTTAGCTGCCTTAGCACGGTGTTGGCCGAAGAAGTTCTCCTGGACTTAGTTTAAACTAAGCCGTCTGTATGTGGCAGCAAGACAAAGTCACTCCTGGAGTCAGGAGAAAAAGTTTTAAAAATCTTCTCTCTCCCTGGTTCAAAAAGGAAGGTGTAGACGGCAGGAGCCCCGCGTTAGCCCCAGGTTTGTACTTTCCAGGCAGGTTCCCGGACAAAACCAGCTCGGGCAAAGGAGCGGGGCCACCTGCGGTTTCGTCCCCTCCCTCCAGCTCTCAGAGGATGCAGAACCCAGCACAGGCCACCGCGCCAGGGGGTAGGGACCAGGAATAGGTCCCTGGGGGGGACAAATCTCCCAAGGGGATCGGGCGGGAGCCACCGAAATCCCAAGATCGGAGCAATGTGAGTTGAAAAACCAGATTCCTTAGGGGGTTGGAGCCCCCGGGGCGGCCCGCGGCGTGCACACCTGTTCGCAGACACGTGTACACACGTTCCCAAACATGCGTCTACACACCACATACTCCCGGACTGGCTTCCCTCGCTGACAGGCGAGATCTTAAGCCCCCTTCGATTTCCACCGAAGTTTCGGGGGGGGGAGGACGGGAAGGGAGGATTCTCGCTCTGTGCTCTGCTTTGGGGGGGGTTGGGGAAGGCATTGGAACTTTCTGGAAGCCGCCAGGGACACTTCGGACAATGGCAAAACTTGCAGCGTTCCCCCGTCTGCCCCCAATTCTGGGGTCTCAAACATCCTTCGGGGGGGGGGGCTATTAATTGAGGAATGTCACCCGGTCCCATATTCCAGAGATTGCCACTGCGCCTCTTCTCCAATGACAGCTGCCCCCTCCCCCAAAGGTCCAAACTGTCCCCGTGTCCTCTAAGTCCCCGGGGGGTGGGGGGCTGCTTTTACCTGAGCAGGTGCGCGCCTTGCTGCGCTGCTTGGGGGTGAAGCTGGAGGCCGGGCCCCCCAGGAAGCCACCGGGGTGGAAGAGCCCCCCGCCGTAGTCGTGGGCCGCGGTTGGCACGTAGGGGGGGTAGGTGGCGATGGGGTGGTGTGTGGCGGGCTGGGGGCCCATGGCGGCCAGGCCGGGGCGCAGGGGACTGCCACCTTCCATCTTCATGCCGTCGGTCAGCGCCACCTGGTACTTGACTCCATCCTTGTCCTCCCCTCGGGGTGCCGCGCTGCCCCCCGCGGAAGATGACGCAGGGGACGCGGTCCCCGTGGTGCTGGGATCCGGGGACACTTCTTTGGGGGGCGTGGGCGGGAAGCCGAAGAGGTGGGAGCCAGAGTGCGCAGACTGAGCCACCGAGCTGCCGCCGCCCCCCGCGCTCCCACCCGCGGGCCCCGGGTACACGGACAGGGGGCCCCCGGGGGCCCCGGCCGCTGGGGGGTGCAGAGGGGTCTTGGAGAAGGGGCTCACGGTCCAGGGATTGTGGTGATGCGCAGCGGCCGCCGCGGACAGGGCTGCTTTGCCCCCGTCCAGCCAGGGCAAGCCCGGGCTATGCAGCAGGTGTGGCCGGCACATCTGGCCTCCGGCCAGGCGGGCTGCAGACAGAGGGACACGGGGTTCAGGGTGCGCGTGGGTTTTGGGGTGGGGGAGAGGAGCCTCTGACACAGATAACACCAAGTCACAGCTCCCAGAGCCACCACCAGCTTAGGAACCCCCGTTCCCCGAAGAAAACCAGCAACCTAACAGAACCAGGTATATCGCTCCAGGAGCAGAACGACGAATGGCCCAGAAGGGGACAGGCTGGGACACCACGGGCAGAAACCCTATGGGTCCCAGACCCCTCCCCACTGGGCCGCTCGCTGCCTCCCCACCTTTCCCGCCTGGGATCCCACATCCGGCAAGCAGCAGGCAGCCACCCGGCCCTCTCCAGGGGCGCGTGAATGAAGCCTGGGTTCCTAGTGGCCCACAGGCCCCGGGGGCTCACCGTGCGCGGGGCTGTAGGAGACGCGCGCCCGCGCGTGGGCCGGGTTGGCGTAGTAGGGGTTCCCCTGCGCGTCCAGGTGGTTGAAGAAGACGTCCACCTCGTCGGGGGGCAGCAGCTGCGCGGGTTCCATGTAGTTGTGCGCCAGGCCCGGGTGGTGAGAGTCGGGGTGCTGCGCGTTCAGCACGGCGGGGTGCGCCATCCAGCGCGGCTGCTCGGGCGCCACCTCCATGGCTGGCGGCCGCAGCTGGCCCGGGGGTCTGGGCGGAGACGGAACGGGGGCGGGGGGGGCGGGCTTGAAGGGCTTGACACCCCTCAAAATCCCCAACGCGGTGTCCCCGTGCGCGCCACCAGGACCCCGGGCCCGAGCCGCGCCGAGGACCAGTGCCGGGTGGGCGGAAACCGCAAGGCTCAAAAACGAAAGGAAGGCGGGGGAGGGGGGGTTCGGCCACGCACGCTTCGCAGGGCGACCCGCGGTCCCGGAGCCACACGCGGGGGTGACGCGTGGGGACAAGCGCTGACACCGGTGACCCCCCAACAGACGCACAGAGCGGCACTAAAATCGGACAGTGCAGTGGGACCCCCTCGGCATGCAAACGCACCAACAGCCTGAAAGTTGGAGACACGCGCCCGCTGCTGCTCGGGCCCCGCTGGGGTGCACGACCCCGGGGACACGCACGTCCCCGCTTGGCGACGCAACACGCGTGCTGACCTCGACCCCAAACACTCCCCGGCAGCCCCAAGGGGTGGGAGCCGGGCCCGGCCGTGCGCGCGAACCCACAGTCGGGACCTCTCCAATAGGCGCACAGCCCAGAGTCCCCGCGGCCTGGCAGCGCGACCCTGACCCCGCTGCAGAGACACCCCCCCCCCCACGGCGGCTCCCCAAGGCCAGGAGCGTC
>NW_012150818.1:29810-31399 GCF_000956105.1 Propithecus coquereli
GGAGGTTTGGGAGGGGAACGACCGAGACAAAGGCCTCAATTCTGGGGACCCGGGAGAAGGGGAGGCTGCTTTACGAGGCCCTGGGAATGCCTGGGCTCCCTCCGAGCACTGGAAGGCGAGGCGGGGAGGGGGAGGCCCGCGGAGGGCCTGCTGTCTGTCCCCAGGTCCCCAAATGCTCCCTGCGCGTCTAGATCCCCCCCTGCGGCCTGAGGTTCCAGCCCGCGCTGGCGGCGGCGGCGGCGGCGGGGCCAGGACGAGGCCTAAAGGTGGAGGCCCCCGCTGTGCGACCTCCCCGGAGGGGGCGGGCGGCGGGAAGGACCCGGGTCCGGGCAGGTGGCAGCGGAGGGGACTTACCGGGCGGACGAGGAGCGCGGAGAGAGGTGTGTGGCCCGGCGGGCCCGGGCGCGGGGTGGTGGCGGTCACCAGCAGGGTCCCCGAGGCGCGCGGAGCGGCCGCACGGTGCTGAGCCGCCGGTGGCTTTTGTGCGCCCGGTGGGGGACCCGGGCCCGGCTAGGGTGGAGGTGACAGCAGCCGGCCGGAGGACGGGGACGTGCGCTCCCTCCGCCTCTCCCTCCCCCACCGGCCGCTGCTTTTTATTTCGACGCCACTTTGGGGGCTGGGGGGTGGGCAGGAGGGTGCCCGGGGGGGCTCTGCCCCCCCCCGCCCCCACCCCGATCCAGCCGGGGCGCGCACACCCTGCTCGTCTACACCGCAGGCCGCTCCCGCCCTCCCAGGGGCGCACACGCGCGCGCGCGCGCGCGGACCCCTGGTCTCGGGGATGCCTGGGCCGTCCCCCTCTTTCCGAGACTGTCCCCGGGGGACCCTCGAACTCACATACGCAAGCACACATAGACGCGCGATCCTCCTCCTTCGCTTCAACCCGCTTCCAGGAGCGTCCGCAGGGACGCGCGCACGCGGTGCGGTTTGGTGGACGTCCCCACACGGGGCCGTCCGAGTGACACCAACACCCGCATCTACACACTCCGTGTGTAGCTCCGCACTCTGGCACACCGTTCGCTCGCTTCCAGACTGCTTCGGCCCCGGTGTAGACGCGGCCCTGCTTCCTGCCCCACCCCCCCGCTCCGATGCCTTTAACTCCAGAGCGGGCCTCGCTTAGGGGGGTCCGGTTTTCTGGGGTCTCCCTGGCCCATCCCAGGGGGACCCTCAACGCAGGAGGGGCTTGTTCTTTAGAAGGCACAGGGGAGGGGTCGTGCAGGACTGTCCCGACCCCAAGAAGATTCCTGGGTTTGTGAGCTAATCCTTGCACAACCGGAGTTCCTACCGAGGAATGCAACAGCCGACCGACAGCCGGGCCTCCCTGAGTCCCATTGCGGCAGGCCAGGCGGGGGTGACATCGGCCTGGTCCCAAAGAGAATGTGCTTCAGATTGGAAAGACTGGGAGGTCTCTGGTCTTGAGCCAAGATGCGTCCCAGACAGGCAGCGTGTCTGTCCCCCATCTTTATGATACCTGTGGTGTGTTGGTCTTTCTCTAACTCGGTGGCCTTGTTGGTGACTCTGTTGCCTTGTGTATGGGCTCTACGCGCGTGGCTCGGACATCCGGGTCCTGCGTGCCCCTGTGTGTGTTTGCG
>NW_012150818.1:31449-33714 GCF_000956105.1 Propithecus coquereli
CCCGCAGCCCCGGGGACGAGGCCGGGCCGCGCCGCTGGAGCGCGAAGCCCCCGGGGCCCGACGCGGGAGGCAGCCCGGCCGCTGGGCGGTGAGCGCCGGAGCCCGGCGGCAGCTCCCGGCCGGGCCGCGACAGAGTCGCAGGAAGGTGGCTGCGCAGGGCAACCCCCGCCAAGGGAAGGCAGGTAATTAATTCTTCTTTTTTGTCCCAAAAGCGCGGCTAAAAAAATCATCCCCCGCGTTCTGGGTGCCTTTGCAATTTCAGCATCGCGAGCTGGGCGTCCAGCTCCTCGGGGACAGCGTCCCGGCCACCGTGGCCGGGGTCCCCCCTGCCCAAGTGTCAGCCCCTCGCTGCCCGCCCACTCGGACGCAGAGCCGCGAGCCGCGAGCGGGATTTAATTACTGCGCTCGGCGGCTTAGAAAATCGCCTCGCAGAGGGGCTTAGCGCGGTGGTTAAGCGGTGTTTGAGCCGGGGGTCTCAGGAGACCCCAGCCAGCCTCCCGGCCCGCGAGCCGGGCGTGCAAGAGAAAGGGACAGAGGAGTTCTGCCAGGTCCCCTGAGGGCCTGGAGGGGGTCGCCTTCCCCGAAATTGCATGCAGGCGACCCGCGGCGTGGCCGAAGCCTTCCCCTCCGCGGGAGCCTCTGCGTCGCACGCGGGACGGCTGCGCTCTCCGGCAGGAACGAACCCGCCTGGGACAGAAAAACGCAGCCCGGCCGCGGCCGCTCAACGGGGACCCCCGCGCGCGCCCCTCAACGTGGACCGGGGGAGGCAGAGTGACCCCCTGCTACCAGCCGGGCCCTGCCTCCCCCAGGCCAGAGATCCTGCCCTCCCAACCTCGGCCCCAAAGCAACCTCCGGGGACGGTCAGGCCAGCCCCCAAGATCAGCTGTGTTTGCCGGGGGACCCACCAGATTTATTCCAGTTCCCCACCTTGGATTTTGGGGGACCCTCCCCCAGAACACCTTCAGAGAGACGCGTTTCCTTTTGCAATTTTGCATTCGTTGCGGGCACAGTTGCAAACGCAGGCCACCGCGCTGGGTCGCCCTGAGAAGCTGTCACTGTTCCTTCCTTGGGAACGAGATTTCTTTGAGGACTGGGGAGAGGTCAGCCGGGGAGCCTGAATTTTCTAACTACCCTTTTCGAGTGACCCAAAGACCCCCCACGCCTGCCCCAGCGCGCTGCCATGGGGTCCCTGCTGCTTTTGCCTGGGAGTTTGGGGTGCAGCCGAGCCCTCCCCGGGGTTCTACAGGGTCTCCGCTGACTCTGCAAAGCGGGGTGTCAGGCCGGAGCGCAGGGCCGCCCAGCTGCAAGCAGCCCCTTTGTTTAAACTTTAGTTCGTCTGAGGCTGTCCCTGTGGGACCCAAAGTTTGTCCTCTCTTTGCAACCCAATCGTTCTCACCTTTCCCCTGTGGGCAGCTATGTGGCCTGCGGGGGGTTGGGGTAAGATGGGGGGGACATCAACGAACCCCGTTTTTAATTCGCAACTGAGCGGCCTCCCAGCCTCCAACTGTCAACGTCCGGAGGGACGCTGGGAGCGCCTTAGCCAGAAGGGTTCAGATGTCCCCCGCCAGCTCGAGCCAGCCCTCCAAGAGTCGTCCCCAAGCGGGGACCACGGCTGTAACAGCCCCTCCTTTTCTTTGGGGTTCGCTTCTAGCCCCGCAAAATCAGAAGGTCCCCTCTCTTCTGGCCTCCACACCGGTTCGCGTGTGTTCTGGGTCTTTCGGAATCGTAGAGACGGGGTCCCCAACGTTTTCTAGGGGTCCTGGCACCCGGTCCCCAGGCGCCTCTGAGATTTTATCTGTCCCTTACCAGGTTCTGGCGCGCACCTGGGAAGCAGACACGGGTTCTAAGCCTCGCTCGGCGGGACCCTGCCAAGACCCGCGCGGACAATCCAAGCGCGTTTCTCTCTCTCTGTCTCTGCCACCAACAGCCACGGTTGACCCCGAGCTGCCCGACCCCGGCCCAGCGACAACCAGTAAATCCGTTTCGTGAGACGCAATTTGTTTGCGATTTGTCAACCCGGCTGGGGAGACCCGTCTCCAGACGCCTGGGCAGCCGGACGGGGCCTACCTGGTTCCCTGCAATCCTGCCTTGCTCCTAAACGAATCCCAGCTCGGGAGAGGGTGTCTGCGTAGACCTGGAGCCAAATGTCCCCAAACCCCCCCCCCCACCCGGGGAGGGTGGCGACGAAGCTTTTTCCAAAACAACGAATTTCCTTCCTTGTTTTCCGGTAAAGGAGCGACCGCCACACCCACGGGGTGGGGGGGG
>NW_012150818.1:42584-43595 GCF_000956105.1 Propithecus coquereli
GGAATTGTTTCCAAAGCGCCGCGGACTAAATGGCTGTTGCTTATCTCTGCCTTCCACATTATCGGGGCCCCTTTCAGAGCGCGCAGGACAAATGCACCCGCTTTCCAAATGCATCATTCGCCGCCGCAGATCCGCGCGCTGATGGGCAGGCAGATACAGCCGTCTGCGCTTGGCGTGGGGGGGGGGCGCGCCCGGTGCTCGCACCTCCAGCCCGCCTGCCCGCCCGGGGGTCCCCCCCCTCTCCGAGTGTGCGCCCCCCCGGGTGCGCCCGGCGTGCAAGGCTGGGACGTGCGTGCGTGTGCAAACCGGGGCGCTGCAAGAAGATGCACGGTGGGCGCGCGTGCGTGCCGGGTGTCCGTCCCCGGTGCGCGCAGCAGACGGTGCGCACGCGGGTGCGCGGGCCGGCGAGCCACTCGCGGGGGGGGGGAGTGCGCGCGGACGCGTGGTTTGGGGTAGGCGTGCAAGCCGCTGTGCACAGGTGCAAGCCGGTGTGCACAGGGGCGAGGGCGTGAGCGCATGGCGAGTGCCTTACTGCATCTGCCCGCCGTCATCCGGGTGGCTTTTTAGGGGGGGTGCACGCCAGAAAGGGGGGCGTCCCCCGCCCGCCCGCCCGCCCGCCACCAGGGTGGCTGCGTTGCATGCGCGCAGGTGTGCGTCCCACGCTACTTCGTTGCGCTTGGGGCCTCTGAGCTTGCAAACACGTGCGTCTGCGCGCATGCCTGTTGGCGCCAGGGGGCGGCGGTGAGTGTGCGGGAATCAGCGTCTACGCGGGCCGGCGTGCGTCGCTCCGCTCTGCGCGGGGATGCTCGTGTACCTGTGTGCCCAGGTGCCCTGCAAGAGGGGGCCAAGGTGGAAGGGCGGACGCGGCCGGTGGCACAGACTCCGGGCTGCCTGCTGCAACCCGGGGGGAGCCGCAGAGGAGGGTGCGCGCGGTGTCACCGACGCCGGGGCCGCGGAGTGGCAGGTGCCACGTCACCTGAGTTTTCCAGAAACCCGTGCGCGCGCGTGGAA
>NW_012150818.1:43645-44971 GCF_000956105.1 Propithecus coquereli
TCGGTGGCCTTGTTGGTGACTCTGTTGCCTTGTGTATGGGCTCTACGCGCGTGGCTCGGACATCCGGGTCCTGCGTGCCCCTGTGTGTGTTTGCGTTCATTTGCGCGCGCACAGGAATAGCTGGAAAAAATGAGCCTATCAACATGTCCGTTTCTTCTTGTGGGTCCATGAGAGTTTGTGTGTGTCGCAGGAGGTCACACTATGGTCATTATTGCAAAGCTGACCCATAAGTGCGTGCGGGACAGTGTGTGTGTGTGTGTACAGCGGGCGTGTGTCCCCCCGTGGCTGTGATCTATCTATGGGATCACCCACATCCAGGAATCGTGATGGGGACCCGGGTCGTTCCAAGTGTGTGTGTGTGTGTGTGTGTGTGGCTTTAGCACTGTGTGGATGTCCTGTGTCCAGACATTGGTGTGTTTTTGTGTGTGTGTGCATCTGAGCACGTGTCGCCGTGTGTCTTTTTTTTTTCTTCTATATATTTTTACTTGTCCAATTAATTTCTTTCTATTTTTGGTAGAGATGGGGTCTCGCTATGTTGTCCAGGCTGGTCTCGAACTCCTGACCTCGAGCGATCCTCTCTCCTCGGCCTCCCAGAGAGCTAGGATTTACAGGCATGAGCCACCGCGTCCGGCCGCTGTGTGTCTTTTATAGCGTGTGTCTGGGTATCTGTGTCTTTGGATTGGTGTGTGTGGGGAGAGGATGTTGCAATTTGTAATTCTGTATATCTGTCGGTGCCCACTGGGTGGGGGCGGGGAGCGTTTGTGTCTGTGCATCTGGGCGTGTGTCCAGCTGTGTGTCTGTCTGCCTTCCCAGCACGGGTATCAGCGTTGTCTCCTCGTGTCTCTGAGCCCACGGTGGCGCGGGACAGATGTGTCCAAGCGTCTCCGCGCGCACGTGTGAATTGGTGTGTGTTGCGGGGCCGGCTGTTTCTGTTTTATCCGGAACGTGGGCGTCCGTCCGTGTGGTCTGGGGAACAGCAGTGTCTCCGGGTGACAGCGTGCGCATCCTCTTGGATTTCCTAACCAGCAGGCGGGGCAGGTCACAAGCGGAGCTCTGGGGGTGGGGGGTCCCCCATTTGCATGGCACTTTCTGTCCGTTTGTGGGAGGGGGAGACAGATGAGCTGATAACACGCTTATCTGCTGTGGCCAGCGGCCTAGCTGAATAACCGCTCTAATGAGGTGGCCTCCGTGGGACCACCCGCTCCCAAGGTCCCCCCTGAGCGGTATGGGCAAGCCGGGTCTTGGAGCTGACCTGTCCACAGGGCCTCTTCTAGTTAGTTCTATTTTCTCTCCTTGGAGGGGGCTTTTGCCCCTTGCACCCTCCCC
>NW_012150818.1:45946-48513 GCF_000956105.1 Propithecus coquereli
AGTAGCTGGGACTACAGGCATGCACCACCACACCCGGCTAAATTTTTCTACATATTTTTAGTTCTCCGGCTAATTTCTCTCTATTTTTTTAGTAAAGATGGGGTCTCACTGTGTTGCCCAGGCTGGCCTCAAACTCCTGACCTCGAGCGATCCTCCCACCTCGGCCTCCCAGAGTGTTGGGATGACAGGCATGCGCCACCATGCCTCGCTAATTTTTTCTATATATTTTTAGTTGTTTAGCCAATTTCTTTCTGTTTTTAGTAGAGACGGGGTCTTGCTTTGTTGCCCAGGCTGGTCTCGAACTCCTGACCTTAAGCGATCCTCCCACCTTGGCCTTCCAAATTGCTGGAATGGCAAGCACGAGCCACCATGCCCGGCTAATTTTTTCTATTTATTTTTAGTTGTCCAGCTAACTTCTTTCTATTTTTTTTTTAGTAGAGAAGGGGTCTCGCTATGTTGCCCAGGCTGGTCTCGAACTCCTGACCTCGAGCGATCCTCCGGCCCCGGCCTCCCAGAGTGCTGGGATTACCGCGCCCAGCCGGTGGTATTTCGATTCAGTGGGAGAAGGGCGCATTTGTGAAGTCAATGGTGCTCTCGCCACCGAATATCCACCTGGAAGAAAATAAAATCGGACCCCTTTATATATCCAAATAAATTCCAGATCGATCAAAAAACTGAAATGTGAAACATAAAACGACTAAGAATCTTGCAAAAAAAAAAAAACCTCTGTGCTGTCTAGGGGGGGACGTGCTCGTGCAAATGCCAGGGGGTGGCACAGCTCGGCGTGTTCTGGAAAAGGCAGGGATGACAATGGGGACCCGGGTGTGGGGTGAGTACTGGGGTGGGGGACACCCCCCCCAACCACCGAGGTCCAGGAAGGCCCAGAGCGGGACTGGTGCTCCGCGACAGGCCAGGGGTGGCGGAGGGGGGTGGCGTGGGACGAGGGGAGGTGGCGAGGAAGAGTGGGAAGGCGACCAGATCCATCCCCGAGATTGATCTTCTAGGGGGACATCTTGCAGGCCCCGCCTGCAGTCTGTCTATCTGTCCAGAATCTGACCACTTCCCGCCGTCCCCTGAGCCACAGCCCTGCTCCGAGCTGCTGTCGTCTCCCACCTGGTTGACTGTCACAGCCTGTCCCCTGGAACTTTCCCATCGTCCCCCCTGCATGGTCAGAGCACAGCTGCCCGCGGGATCCCAGGAAGGTGGAAGTGGGGCCTGTCCCTGCTGCTGGGAGCCCCCCTGTGTGGCCCCTGCCCCCCTCAGAGCCATCAGGTCCCTGTGGCCTCTTTGATGTCACACTCCCTTTGAGGGCTCCACTCCAGCCCAATCAGCATCCTTCCCGCTTCTCAAACGTAGCTGACACACATCAACCCCAGGACATTTGCACTTGCTGTTCCCATTGCCCAGATAGCCACGTGGCTCCCTCACACACTGTCACTGTGGCAGCATCTATGTCCCCATATTCAGGTGGCTGCTCCCAGATCTTCCTTCCAGGGACCTCCCCCAGACCCCACGCCTGCTCTTCCTCCAGGGTGGTCTATGCAGACAGGCCCCACCCTCCGGCCTAGCCAATCAGAGCCTTCCTGGCAGATGATTGGTTCAGGGATAGGCACGTGAGTCAAGTGTATCCAGGCAGAGTCCAACCTGGGAACTTGTCTGCGGTCCCTGGGAATAGCCCTCCTGCCAGGGCCACTGGGAGCGGGCTGGTGGCCGTCTGTGCCACCGCACCGGGGACCCGCCCGGCGGTGAGTCTTCATGGTGCTGCCCAACGCTTGGAGAGATCGGGACAACAGCTATCGGCAAAGGGCCACATAGACCTGTTGGATTCAGGAGGGACACGGAGGGGATCACTCCCCTTGGGAATTCTTAGTCCCATCCACGGTGGGTGCAGGACACAGGGCTAAGACGGTCGAGCAGAAAGAGCCTTGACAGCAGATGGCCTCGATTTGGAGTCTCTTTTCTGCCGTGACACCCGCTCTGAGACCCAGGGGCACAACGGTTCCCCTCTCTGAGCCTCAGTTTCTTCACCTGTCAAATAAAAATATCAGTGCCGTTGCTGGGACTAGATTCAGTTGCGTAGAACAACAACAAGGTGGAAGTTTATTCTTTCATTACGTGAAGATTCAGAGGAGGATTCAGCGACCCGAGGCTGCCCTGTCACTTTGGAGACCAAGATCCTTTCTGTCTTGTTGCTCCCGGTGCGTGGCCTTTATTACCGATATCACCTCGCAGTCCAACGTGGCTGCCACGGTCTTACCATTGTGTCTGTGTTCCAGGGAGCGGGAAGGCTGGAGTATATGAAAAGAACAGAAGGTGCGCATGAGCTATCTCTTAAGGAAGTTTCCTTGGCCGGGCGTGGTGGCTCACGCCTGTCATCCTAGCACTCTGGGAGGCCGAGGTGGGAGGATCGCTCGAGGTCAGGAGTTCGAGACCAGCCTGGGCAACATAGCAAGACCCTGTCTCTACTAAAAAAAAATAGAAAGAAATGAGCTGGACAACTAAAAATATATAGAAAAAATTAGCCGGGCATGGTGGCTTACGCCTGTAGTCCCAGCTACTCAGGAGGC
>NW_012150818.1:51304-58619 GCF_000956105.1 Propithecus coquereli
TAGTAGTAGTATGGGATAATAATAACAATTTGAAGGCAGACTAGGAGGAACGCAAACCACAACGGCAAGCCTTTGGCACGTAGAAGGTTCTCGATAAATAGCAGCTGCCCTCACGCGTGGCTCTTTCAGCCGCTGCCTGTCCCTCCACCTCCGACCCCCAGAGGGTTTCAGACAAGACGGAAGCCTCGAGTTTTACAAGTTGTCAGAGGCACACGACAGAAAGTCCCCGGGTCCCCGTTCTTGGTGGACACACAAGCCGGTCCGGGACCGCCCACGGGGGCTTCTCCTTGAGAGAGAAATAATCATCGCTCTTGTTTAAGCCACTGTCGTTTGGGGTGTTGGTTGGGCCTGAACAGGTGCCACTTTTGTGGCCACCTGGACACAGGAGGTGGTCTTTCTTCTGGGGGGGCTTTGGGAAGTGCCACTGCTCCCAGGGTCAGGATTTCTCCGCCATCTAAGCGTCCACTAAGCTCAGTGTGACCTGCCGAGTTCCCTAAGCCTCTGTTTCCTTGTTTGCAGAATAAGCTGCCGTCTATACGAGCCTCCCCTACAAGATCATTGTGCGGATCGAATCAGATCATGGGTTACTTTTAAAGCTTGTCGTACATCGGTTTACCCGACTAGAAAGTGCATTTTTAAGGGCAAACGAATGACCGCCATGTCTATAGGATCCAAGAACCCATGACAGAGCCTGACAGCAACTAGATAACTCAGGAAATATTCGCCAGCCAAGGACAGCTGAGAATGGTTGAGCGAGCGGGCTTCAGGCACGGCTGTCTCCAGAGACAGGTGAATTTTAGACGTGGCCGATCAGAGCAACGCAATTCTCGCAAGTTACAGCAGCTGGCTGGGGATGGGCCAAAGCCAACTCGATCAGGCCAAGCAAAGCGAATCCCAGGACTTTCAGGCAAGTTGGAATAGAAATTAAATTTCCCACTTAATTCTTCAACTGCTGCGGCAAATTTGCCTCACCTGAGGACAGACTTCCTGAGAATAGAGTCCCACAGAAGAAGCAGACCCCAGAAACAGACAGAAAACGAACAGCGTTGGGATGACATCCGTTAAGCCCCTGGATCAAGCCATACCTGAATACCACGCTCAGATTTTTTTTTTTTTTTTTCAGTTACAAGCAGCAACACCAAAACCTTTGGAGGAAGCTGGAGTGTCCCCAGTCCCCTCCCTGTACTGGGGTCCCAGCCATTCCAAAGCTGTTGCTTTGGCGGCAGCACAAAGCCACCCGCATCGTCCCCAAGTCCCTGGAACGATAGGGCCCGAATAACTGTGGACAGACGCCCCTTGGGCTCCGAAAGGTCTCTGGAGACAGCCGAGCCTAAAGCCTGCTCGCTCGACTGTTCTCAGCTGTCCTTGGCCGGCGAGGTCCCCGGCCCTCGCTCCACTCTCACAGTGGGCAGGCGCCTTCCAGAACTTACTCTGGGGCTCACTGTGTCCCACGGCTCCTGTCAGGTGGCCCAAGTGGCCGTCAGCCCGTGGACTGGTGGGTGGCGGGGTCGCCCTGCCGTGGGACTGATGGGGCAAATCTCCGTTTGATCCCGGAGAGGAGCTCGTGGCCTGTGGCGTGTGTGTCTCCTGGGTGGACCAGCCCTCTCTGGGGACCTGGGGACCTCCCCACTCTGCCCGCCAGGCCCCTGCCCGGGCGTCTCACTCTCAGACTTCCTCCGGCCTCTGTGGGAGGCCCGGCCGCACCCGCGACGCGTGTGGCACAGCGGGCTGGCTTGCAACACATATCCGGCGTGGCCGTTGGTGACACAGTTATGCAATCGCCACCAACTTACGGAAACCACCGGGCGATGTTCCCTGACACGAGCAGGCTCCTGGCTGTGTCACCCTGGCCACAGGCTTGGGCTCCACGCCGGCGATCTGAAGCGCGGTGGCCCAGGTTGCGGGGTGACACATCTTCCCTGGGAGCAGGTGACCCTGGGGACGCCACCGTGGCTGCCATCCTCTCCTCCGAGGGTCTCCTTCCCGTTCTGGAAACCCCAGAAGACAATCTCAGCCCGTCACCCCCAGACGCCCCGACTCCGGGAGGCCCATCCGAAGGCAGGGACAGGAGGACGCAGCTGGAAAGGGGAGGGGACCGAGAGCCCCCCTGTGAGGACCAGAGGCAGCTCCTCCTGCAAAAGGACAGGTCCGGGGCATCCACCTGTCACCCCCGAATCTGCAGGGCTGTCCCTGCAGGGAAGTGACCCAGAGCCAGATGCCAGCTGTGCATGGAGAAGAACTTCCTCCTGTCCACGGAAGGGCTGGACGGCCTCCTGCCAGATGTCCCCAAGAGACCCTCAGGGACATCTGTGCCCCGGCCCATGCACTCACCCGCCACAGGGGACAGACGCATCAGCCGCTCCTGACACGACGGCTCAGCGGAAGGACAAGGGGGGAGTTTTGCAAATCCAGCAGGAGCCAGCCGGGAAGAAGACACCCGCTGTCCCCTCTGTCCCTCCCGCTGCCCTGAGCCTCCGGGGAAGTGGCCGAGCCCAGGCTTTGACGCCAAACCCGCCCGGAGCTGAGCCCCGCTGTGCCAACCGCCCTCTGTGTGGCCCTGGGCAAGTCACTCCCCTTCTCTGAGCCGCTGAGGACGACGTGAGTTGCAGGACACGAGAGTCCCTGGCGGGCAGTGTGCGGTCAGGACAAGGAACGTCACCGTGTTTCAAGGTGACACCTGGCTGGTACCTTCAGCCCTCCCGGGAAACCCTACGTGCTGGGCTCAGCACCTCCGGGGACGGCAACATTGACATGAGGCTGCAACGCCTCCTTCCAGATGGTTCCATATACCCTACGCGCACAGGCGTGCACACCCGTGAAGGAGGATGGTTTTACGTCCGTGGTGTGAAGATTTGCATAGTATCGGACACCTTGATTCTTGCGCTCAGTGACACTTAGAAGCCTGTTCGTGCTGGGAGAGACACACCTCCTGGTCACTAAGTAGCGCATCATTTAATCAATGGCTACACCATGATTTACTTGGCTTTTCCTCTGTGATCAGATACTGGTGTCATTTCTATTGTTCCTCTCCTACAGACAATGGATGTCTTCGCTGACGCCTTCTGCTGTGTATACACAAAAGTCACTTTAGAAAATACCCGAACATGGGCATGATGGCTCACGCCTGTGATCCCAGCACTCTGGGAGGCCGAGGCGGGAGGATCGCTCGAGGTCAGGAGTTCGAGACCAGCCTGGGCAACATAGCAAGACCCCGTCTCTACTAAAAATACAAAGAAATTAGCTGGACAGCTAAAAATATACAGAAAAAATTAGCCGGGCAAGGTGGCGCATGCCTGTAGTCCCAGCTACTTGGGAGGCCGAGGCAGGAGGATCGCTTGAGCCCAGGAGTTGGAGGTTGCCGTGAGCGAGGCTGACGCCACGGCACTCTAGCCCAGGCGACAGAGCCAGACTCTGTGTTTTTCTGAAATCAACCTGGAGGCTCAGCCTCAACACACTCTATAGGTTTTGCAGCGCCCAAGCCCCTGTATTAAATCCCCTCCTGCTTGAAACACCTAGAGTGACTTTCTCTCCTACAACCAAGACAGCAGGCAAAGAGGGAGCCAAAGAATGTTCCAGATGAGGAGGGCTGGAGTGTCGTGAACACTCTCTGTTCACCAGAACCTTTGTTTAACCGGAACATTCTATCTGCTAACAAGGCCCCGATATTCATTTGGAAGTTGAGTGAAACGTGGGTTAAAACTCAGATATCCAAAGTTTTGATTCCTGCAAAAGGCCAGGAATTATCCAACACCAGGGCCAGACAGACAGCGGGAAAGACAGGTGGCAGGAGACCAGAATCCGGTAAAGACGGGGATCCCTGTCGCTAAACACCAAGCAGAGGGGGCTAGACGGGGCCTCCCGGACAAGAGGGAGAGAAGGTAAGGACCGGGGTGAAGGGAGAAAACGTCAGAAGATCCTCGCTCAAATTCTAGGTCAAGCAGGGGCTTTTCTGGTGGCAAATGATACTGACCTAACCTGAACCGATTTAACTAAAATGAGTATTATTGACATAAGTAGCTGGAAAATTCAGACACAGGTTAGGGCCCGACACCATCACTGTAGCCCAGCTCAGCTGGCTTCTCTCCAGCCTGGAGCTTCACTGATAGTTTTACTGTCCTCCTTATCACAAAACGGCTGCAGCAGCTCCAGCCCTTACATCTGCTCTGCCTGAGAAAGAAATAGAAATAGAAAACTTCTATGGTCGACTTTGGATCATACCCACATCTGAGGCCATCGCTGAGGGTGAGGGGATGGGGGGCACCAACGAGGTGTGGCTGATGTGACCCATCTCCAGAGCCAGAGGGGGTTGGCCCCAGTCAAATGAGAGTGGGCGAGAGGAGGGAAGGGACGCAGGTTCACCAAGGGGCTCCAAAACGACAGCGCCACTTGCCGTTGAGAATGACAATAATAACGTCCCCAGAGCCCGCCTTCTGTGCCCCAGTGCCTTAGTGCACGACTTCAGTCCGTCCGTCCTAACGACCCTGCAGGGCCGTGCTTTTCACTCGTGCGTGCGACAACAGTGCATCTAGAACCTTCTAAAGACCAGGCCTTGTACTAGGTGTCCAGGACACCGCCAGGGACAGAGTGGCAGGTGTCCCCACATTCTAGCTGCCGAGGACCCCCGACGACGATCACAAAGCTAAACACGCCACGTGCATGGAGGCAGCCGGCGCCTGCCTGCGAGAGCCCGGAGACGGAACAAGGGACAGGGGAGGGTTTCGGTGGAGGAGGTGACATTTGAGGAACGACACTGTGGAGGTCCCTGCCTTCCAAGAAGAGGGGACGGGCTTGCAAAGACTGCAGGGCGGAAGGCGCCGGCAGGGCTGGCTTTGGCTTTGAGTGACGCGGGGCGGCCTTGGGAGGGTTTGAGCACAGAGGGGACGGTCCCCCGTGAGCCGCCGTGGGGAGGGCAGGGGACCCAGGGGGAGCTGGACACACAGGGGACCTGGCGCCAGGCTGGACTGGGGACACCTTCTGCTGCATTTGCAGACGGATCGGCGGCCGAGAGAACGTCTGCTCTTGAGAAAACCCCTCTGGACCCCAAGTGGCCCTTGTGCGTGGTGGCCCTGCCAGTCCGCGCCCCGAGACCCTGCAGCCGGGGCCACCGGGCCCTCCGGCGAGCCCCCGCGAGGGACTGAGAGAAGGGGACGGCGTGCTTTGCAGGAAGGAAGCCTTCCCTCCTGTCCCCAGTCCGGGAGTCTCAGCTCAGCCCAGCCCCCACCGGCCAGGAAGAGTCCCCTCCCCCCGCTCCTGGGGACAAACGCTCCTGAGGACAGGAAGGGGAGAGGTGAGGCGAGCAGGGCCTAATCCAAGCAGCTATGGCATTCGGGGGGCGGGCCGGGGGAGGGGGATCCTTGCCACGCTTAAGTGGCACCCCGGTGGCTGCAAGGGCCACGGTGGGGGACAGGCGGGGCGCCAGGTTCCACGTTGCGTGACATTGCACAGCCGGAATTCCCGCAGGACGCTTTGTTCTCAGATGCCAGCCCAGGCCAGCGCGAGGCTGCAGGAAGAAGTCCTCGGGGGTCACCCTGCTGGTGGCCACCGCCCCACTGTCCTGCTCCGGGCACCTTCCACGCATGGTGGGCTTCCCCGGGGAGGCCACCGATCTCCCGTGGCCATGACCACCGTCTGCACAGAGACCTGCCCCACCGAGTTGCCCCCTCTCCCCTCCACGCAGCCCCCCAGCGGCAACCGACTGGGGGTGATCCCCAGGTGGAAACTCCAAAGCCCCGTCCCCGCCTCCATCCAGCGGGCTGTGTGACATCCGGAAAGCATCTTAACCTCTCTGTGCTTCAGCCTCCTCTGCTGTTCGCGGCCGTTGCATTTCACGCCCACATTCTCACGACCCGCCTCTTATGCCTTAAGCTGACCCCTCTCCTGTCACTCTCCCAAAGGAATCGGGTCCTCGCTGTTAACAAGAAAGAAGATTATGCCCCAGGACCGCGTAAGCGTGCAGGGGGCGCGGGTGCGAGTGTGTCCCAGTGTGCTGAGCGTGCGCGCGTGAAGGCGTGTCTGTGTGTCGCAAGAGTGTGTGTGTGCGTTGCGTGTGTGACACCCCAGAGAACCCCTCTGTCCCGCCCCCCGGGAAAGAGAGAGCGGGGCAGGGGTGACACTTTGCGACGCGTCTGAGAAAATTCAAGAGCGATTAGTCAAAGTCGAATTGTTTTTCTAAACTCCTAACGCGAACAACATGTGGCGACAGGACCAGATGGTGCCCGGAGCCCTGACGGTGCCTTCAGGAAACAGGTGCTTCTGGAATGTTTCCTGCTGCCGGGCTGTGGCAGCGAGCGAGGTCGCCATGTTCTCTGTTACCGTCACACGGGGCCCAGCTGCAGTCGGGGACAGCCCCACGCGGCTTCCCTGTCTCCGTGAGCTGTCCCCTGGCTGGGACCGTTCTGTCAAGAAGCCCCTAATGGCAAGAAGGTTCCAACCGTCTTCAATTTGCAAAGCTGCTGCCAGTTATTGTCCCAATTTATAAGACCAACCGTGGTGACTGCTAGGAAGTGTTTCTCGACTCCTACTAATGTAAGCACGAAGAGGGTAGCCTTCATCTTTCCCATGCTTGCCAGTCCTAGAGAGGCGACAGCAACTTCCAAGGGAAGGATTTTTTAAGCAGAAGAGGGGGCACAGCCATGTCTATATTTTAGGAACGTCGTTCTGGTGGCTAAGTTTAAGTATGATGGACTGGGGTACGGTTGGGATTGTGTTCAGTCACCAAAAAAAAAAAAAAAAAAAGCCAAAAACACTTCTCGAGTGATTTAAACAAATAGGATTTATTTATTTTTCTCATATAACGAGAAATCCAGAGTGGTGTTCAGTGGTGGAAGAACGCCTGGCTGAAAACACTGGTTTCACTTCCTCATGATCGCAACGTGGGTGCCATAGCTCCAGCCATTACATCCATGTTCATCCATGTTCAGTCACCAAAAAAAAAAAAAAAGCCAAAAACACTTTTCGAGTGATTTAAACAAATAGGATTTATTTATTTTTCTCATATAATGAGAAATCCAGAGTGTTGCTCAGTGGTGGAAGAACGCCTGGCCGAAAGCACTGGTTTCACTTCCTCATGATCGCAATATTGGTGCCATAGCTCCAGCCGTTACATCCATGTTCATCCATGTTCAGTCACCAAAAAAAAAAAAAAGCCAAAAACACTTTTCGAGTGATTTAAACAAATAGGATTTATTTATTTTTCTCATATAACAAGAAATCCAAAGTGGTGTTCAGTGGCGGAAGAACGCCTGGCTGAAAGCACTGGTTTCACTTCCTCATGATTGCAACGTGGGTGCCATAGCTCCAGTCATTACATCCATGT
>NW_012150818.1:58799-59773 GCF_000956105.1 Propithecus coquereli
CGCCACGGCACTGTAGCCCGGGCGACAGAGCAAGACTCTGTCTCAAAAAAATAATAATAATAAAAAAATAAATAGAAAGGAGGAATTTCCTTGACTCTCATACTCTCGGCGCAGCGTCTGTTGGGTAGGGGTGGGGCCGTGGCCCGACTCTGCTTCCCGCCCCCTACTCTTTCAATATCATGAGTGAAAGGAGGGGCCCTGCCTGGGGGGAGGGCCGCGTGAGTCACCCCATGGAAACATGGGCTCTCTGGGCTGTAGGCAGGGCGGGCCTGGTTTCCAGGAAGGGCTCGGGCAGGAAGCCAGGCAGGAAGAGGCTGGGAGTTTCTGGAAGGGGCAGCTTGGAGGGACCAGGGGAGGACGGCCACAGGCCTCCCCCTGTCAGAGATGGGGAATTCTTGGCACTTCCTGGCACGGAGGTGGGGACAGGAGGTCAGCGGGGCTCTCAGACTACCCCAGGAGGTAGGTCCCTTCTCCCTGCATGGGTAAGTTATAGGACAGAAAGCCAAAGAGTCGCAAGAACAGTATAGACGTCCGTTTCTGTCTTGAGGCTGAGTGGTTTGTGTGTTCAGTCCTCCGTCTATCCATTCATTCATACATTCAGTCAACAAACAGTTAATGGCCAGGCACGGTGGCTCACGCCTGTGATCCCAGCACTCTGGGAGGCCGAGGAGGGAGGATCTCTTGAGGTCAGGAGTTTGAGACCAGCCTGGGCAACATAGCAAGACCCCGTCTGTACTAAAAATAGAAAGAAATTAGCCGGACAACTAAAAATATATAGAAAAATTAGCTGGGCGTGGTGGCTCACACCTGTAATCCTAACACTCTGGGAGGCCGAGGCGGGAGGATCTCTTGAGGTCAGGAGTTCAAGACCAGCCTGGGCAACATAGCAAGACCCCGTCTCTACTAAAAATACAAAGAAATTAGCTGGACAGCTAAAAATATACAGAAAAAATTAGCCGGGCAAGGTGGCGCAT
>NW_012150818.1:64077-64676 GCF_000956105.1 Propithecus coquereli
GAATTGCCATCCTGCTATTTTTTCTTCGGCCTTAGAGTTTTTGAGAGCGTTGCTTCATTTGCAAAAACACAAAGATTTTTTCTCTTTTTTTTTTAGTTCTCTTTCTAATGATTGTTTCTAACTCTGATTATATTGGGGTCAGAGAGCGGACTTTGTCTGATTTCAATGCTTTGAAAATGTTTCTTTGAGCCTCGCTTCCCAGGAGAGGCCACTTTGGTCAATTTCCAAGGTGGCCTTGAAAACAATGGGTGTCCTTAAGTAATTGCTGGGTGTGGTCTACGACGCACGTCCACGAGGGCGAGTTCGCCGATGCTATTGGAATCTGTCCCTCCTGCTGCGACCTTTCTGTTTGTTCTGTGAGTTTTTCAGTGGCATTGGGGGTCTCTCCGTTTCTCCTGTCTGCTTCCCCGTTATCTGTTCTGTCTTCTGGTTTTGATTGATGTTGTCTGTTCCCTGCCTAGTTAATTTCATTGTGTGCTTGACATTAAATTCTTTTTTTTTCTTTTTTGAGACAGAGTCTCGCTCTGTCGCCCTGGCTGGAGTGCGGTGGTGTCAGCCTGGCTCCCAGCAACCTCCAACTCCTGGGCTCAAGCGATCCT
>NW_012150818.1:65557-67064 GCF_000956105.1 Propithecus coquereli
CGTGAATGGGTCCCATTTCACAGATGAAGAAACCGAGGGTCCGAGAGTCTAGCGCCAGGGTCGGGAATGGGTCCCATTTCACAGATGAAGAAACTGAGGGTCCGAGAGTCTAGCACCAGGGTCGTGAATGGGTCCCATTTTACAGATGAAGAAACTGAGGGTCCGAGAGTCCAGCGCCAGGTTCGGGAATGGGTCCCATTTCACAGATGAAGAAACCGAGGGTCCGAGAGTCTAGCGCCAGGGTCGTGAATGGGTCCCATCTCACAGATGAAGAAACTGAGGGTCTGAGAGTCGAGCTCTAGGGTCGTGAATGAAGCGTGATGGGTACAAACTCCAGTCTCCGGGTAAAGCGGCCGCTGCAGCCCAGCCTGCTGTCCCCTTGAAGTCCTCTGGGCCCTGTGTGGCCACCGTTAGTGACACGCGCGATAAATGTCTAAGCTCTGGGTGGGTCGGAGAAAGCCCGTCCGCCGACGGCACGTTGCTTTCCACCGAAAGTGAGCGCCTGCTGTATGCAGATGCTGCCTGGGAACCTCGGCCACCGAGACCCACCTGCGTCCTCAGTCCTCCCCTGGGGACGGGGACAGTCCCCGTGTGTGCTCATTCCGTCCCTGCCTCCTCTACTCCGGTTCTCAGCCCTGCCGATGCAGGCGGCAGAGGAGGAATTCTAGAAGCTGGTAGAAGGTGGGGATGGCGACCCTGTTTCTAAAGTCCCCTCCGTCATTTTCCCAGGGTGGTCCCCAGACGGTCCCCCACACGCCATGCCTGCGGTGACCACGAGCTGGCCCCTCTGGGATCTGGCCACGTTGCTTTATGCGCTTTGCACGCTCTGCCCAGAATGAGCGTGGCTCGGTGGCTTTGGTGGCTCGAGGTGGCTCTGTCCCCCCCCACCCCGTCCCAGCAGCCTGCCGTCTGGAGGGCCGGGCGGACGCTTTCTCCGGTGGCCCTGGCTGCAGGTTGGCAGCCGTCCCCCTGAGTGACAGGGCTGCCCTTTGTGCAGGGGGACATCAGAGGCGGGCTGGAGGCCGCTCAGCCTCCGCCAGGATGACAGGACACGTCAGCCGCGCGCACCGCACGGCCCGGGCGAGGACAGCTCTGACAGGCCTGGCGGGGGCTCCAAGAGGGAGGGCCGGGGAGGGGACAGACACAAAGGCCGGGCCTGTCCTCACACCTGCGGGGACAGCGGCGCGCAGGGGCCGGGCGCGGCGGGGGCGGCAGGGGATGAATAATTCGCTCTGAAAGGAGCGTGTCACCGCGAGATAGCTCAGCCGGACGCGTCGAATAAAGGCAGGCAGCCGCGGTGACAGGCGACATTCTTCGCCGCCGACGCGCCGCGGGGACCCGAAGAGCTGAGATGGCGTGAAAGAAAGTCGCCCGGAACCCTTCGCGGCTGGTTTTATTAAAAAACAAAAAAAGAAATGGAGACAGAGAAAAGCAAAAGTCCCACGACAGTGAGCTCTGGCACCTGAATTGCACCTTTGTCACAAAGAGTGACATGTCCCGGGCACAC
>NW_012150818.1:67114-69193 GCF_000956105.1 Propithecus coquereli
ATCCTCCCGCCTCGGCCTCCCAGAGTGCTGGGATCACAGGCGTGCGCCACCGCGCCCGGCCTCTTCCGATGCCTTTTTCGGCCTCAGAACCCTTTGCACAAATGACGTCTTACGCAGGACGAGGGCGTGGAAAACAGATCAAAGGGAAGCTGCTCCAAAGCCCCCTCCCCTGCCACCAGCTGTCCCCAGGGCTTCCAGGGACACGGCTGGAAATTGGTGCTCAGGAGGGAGAGGTGCAAGGACATCCCGCACTTGAGACACAGCAGGTCCCGTCCCTGTCACCTCGGTCTCTTATCATGTCAAAGTGGTGGTGGGGGCCGGGGAGGGGTCACACTCAGTCCCCGGGTCCCTTGTGCCTCTCTGATGCCAGAGGCCCCGGGGCTCCCAGCCGCCGGGACGCGTCCTGAGCAAGCGTGCCCGGGGGCCGCGAGCCTGGGGACACGGGGACACGTGGGGGCCGGGGCGGCTCGCGCTGGGAAGCAGCGGCGGATTATCTGATGGGACACTTCCTTCATCAGCGCTAATATCCATGTCGCCGAACAATAAAAGGGTTTCCTATCCGTCCCGAATAGGACGTGAAAAGCTCTCGGCGCTAAGAGCAGAGGATGCTCGAATAGGGCAATGGGAAACGTCTGAGTCACCGAAGGGCCTCTTTGATCGCGACGTCCCCGTCGCTGCAAAGGAAAGACGGAGGGAGAGGACGGGCCCTTCCACGGGGGACCTCCCCGGAGGGCCGGGAGGAGCCTGGGGCCGTGGGGACACCACCCCCGTCCATCCAGCGACCTGGCTGGCACAGCCCGGCACGTTCCGGCTTCCACGGACAAAAGTTTCTTTTCAGGCGGAATGTTCTAGAATCCTGCTGTGCTCAGAGTGGCTGCAAGTCCCCGGGGGCTGGGGGGGAGCCCAGGTCACCCACCACCTGGACAGCCCCCTGGCCTCCCTGCCACTCAGATTTTCTGCAGGAAAAACAGGAGAGTCACACATTCCAAGAGCTTTCCAGAACATTCCAGAGCCTTCCAGAACAAATCTGCCGGGTCCCCTGTGGCTGGCGAATGCATTATTCTTTAAAAGGGGAAATGTGGACACATCCCCAGGCAAGGGGACTGCTAATGGCCGCTAACCTCAGGGCTGGCGTGCACGCCTAGCAAGGGGCTTCCAGAATATTCCTCAAACGAAACCGAAGCGAAGGAAGCTTGCTCAGCGTGCGTCATCGGGGGGGCGGGGGAGGGGGGTCTCCTGCCACAGGAAGCGCGTGTCTGGGGAAGAGTGACGTCTCCCAGGGCTCACGTCCAGAGCGCTCTGGAAGCTTCTGCGAGCAAGGGGTCCTGCTGGACCACAAGCCCAGAACAATGAATGCCAGCAGCCCCGGAGGCTGCAGGTGTGTGCGTGGGGGAACCTTCTTCCCGAAGCCTCTGAGGTCAGGGGCCGGGGCTGCGTTTATTGTCCATTGTCCCAGCCAGAACAGGAAGCACTTTCTGTTCCCAATTGCTCAGGTGGATTAATTTACAGCGGGGACCTCGGCGTTGGCGCTGGCCTGCCATCTGCTGTCCCCCGCCGAGAGGCCAGCTTCCGGCTTACAAGGTCCCCTCCACCGAGACCCAGCCTCCTCCAGAAGCCCTCAGCCGCCACCTCTGCCCTTTCCCGTCCACGGGGGACAGTTTAGCCCCGTGGGGTACACACCCCACTGGTCACTAATGAGCAATGACCATAAAACCTCAGGGACAGTGTCTTCCCTTCCACCCGGGAGCCACTCTCTGTTCCAGGTTCCCAGTTAGGGGACATACAGCACGCTCCATGCATTTCCATCTGGTGGGCGTTGGGGTCCCATTTTACAGATGAAGAAACTGAGGGTCCGAGAGTCAAGCTCCAGGGTCGTGAATGGATCCCATTTCACAGATGAAGAAACTGAGGCTCCGAGAGTCTAGCGCCAGGGTCGTGAATGGGTCCCATTTTACAGATGAAGAAACTGAGGGTCCGAGAGTCCAGCGCCAGGGTCGTGAATGGGTCCCATTTCACAGATGAAGAAACCGAGGGTCCGAGAGTCTAGCGCCAGGGTCGTGAATGGGTCCCATTTCACAG
>NW_012150818.1:71212-71678 GCF_000956105.1 Propithecus coquereli
GTCAGCCTCGCTCCCAGCAACCTCCAACTCCTGGGCTCGAGCGATCCTCCTGCCTCGGCCTCCCGAGTAGCTGGGACTACAGGCATGCGCCACCGTGCCCGGCTAATTTTTTCTATATAATTTTAGTTGTCCAGCTAATTTCTTTCTATGTATTTTTTAGTAGAGACGAGGTCTCTCTATGTTGTCCAGGCCGGTCTCGAACTCCTGACCTCAAGCGATCCTCCTGCCTCGGCCTCCCCCTGTCTTTTGAAATGAAAGAACCAATAAGTTATTTTTTCCCCTCCTTGTGCTGGTTTGGATTGAATCTATTAAAACCCAACAAAACCAAAAAGCCGACTACGACGGACATCATCCTTGAGCGAGAGTTTACTAAGTGCCCCAACATGGGACAATGTCACCCTGGTGGCCGTGTGTATGCGCAGGGTCCCACACATACCTACGAAAAACCCAGATGTCCCCTTTGCTT
>NW_012150818.1:71728-72118 GCF_000956105.1 Propithecus coquereli
CGATCCTCCTGCCTCAGCCTCCTGAGTAGCTGGGACTACAGCCATGCACCACTGTGCCCGGCTAATTTTTTCTATTTTTAGTTGTCCAGCTAATTTCTTTCTACTTTTAGTAGAGACGGGATCTCGCTATGTTGCCCAGCCTGGTCTCGAACTCCTGACCTCGAGCGATCCTCCCGCCTCAGCCTCCCGGAGTGCTGGGATGACAGGCGTGAGCCACCGCGCCGGGCCTCCGTTTTCATTTTTTAGAGGCCCTTATGCTGCCGCTCTTCATATGGCGGAGACGTCGCTCTTGGTGCCCATGTCACCATGTCCGTGAAAAATTGGAAAATGGGAGATCAATCAACGGGCCGTGAGTTTTACTCTGTGGAAGCGAAGGACGTCGCTATGCAG
>NW_012150818.1:72168-73696 GCF_000956105.1 Propithecus coquereli
AAGTGCCCCAACATGGGACAATGTCACCCTGGTGGCCGTGTGTATGCGCAGGGTCCCACACATACCTACGAAAAACCCAGATGTCCCCTTTGCTTGCCCCGACCTTTGAAACCCAAGAAGACCGGGTCACACCGCTGAGTCTTCCTTCATCCTGTCTCCTGTCCCTGTGATTTCCATAAATGTCCCACGGGGCTTCTAGTGTCCTAATCTTCTGTGACTCCCTGTGGCCTCCGCTTCTCACTCCTCTTCCGTGGCCTTTGTCCCTGCGCCAGGCTGCAGGCGGGACTCCATCGCTTCTCCTTACGCCACCTTCGCGGTCCCGAGACCTCTCAGCGAAGCCACCTGGGGACAGAGCACATTGTCCCCAAGATTTGGGACCGTTTGAAATGACAGCGGCGGAAACCTCGATCAAACGGGAACACCCTGCTGAAGAGCGATTAATAAGAGTCATTAGGAGTGCAGTGGCGCAGCCGTCCCCAACGATGCCTGGTGGCCGCCTTTGCAAACCCCAACTCTTGCCCTTCCAGAATATTCCAGAATATTCCAGAACATTCCAGTATATTCCAGAATATTCCAGTATATTCCAGTATATTCTTAAACAAAGCGTGTCCCCTCCCTAGGAAGGGCTCTGGATGGAGGTGGCTCTCCGCACTTAATACCTGTCTCCTGCCACTTGTCACTTGCGTTTCTGTGTTAAGCACAGGCGTGCGCCACATGTTTGCAGGGGGACAGCAAGGAACACGGTTTCTCAAACAGGAAATCAACCCAGTTCGACTTCGGAGGAGGCAGAGAAGCCCATAGACGCGTCTCATCTGAAAAAAACCGGATATATTTACAGCCCGGGCGAATCTCAGCACAAAGTGTGCACTTTCTGTGGATGAAATCTTGGAAATTTCGGGGGCCCGGCAGGAGCCCCCCGCCAAAGAGCTGGGGAGGAGGACGCGGACCGAAGTGGAAGCATGCTGAATTCTCCCTTCGCGGGAAGCACGGCCCCCCCAACCACACTGCCCCTCCAAAAGCCATCAGGCCCGCGGTGACATCTCTTCTCTGAGCAGCGGCTGCCCCCGTGAGGGCAGAGACTGCAGCTGGCTGTCCCCCTGCAGGGGAGGGGACAGCTGGCCGGGAGCGGCTGTCGCGTGGAGGGCACTCCCGCTGGGAGCAGAGGAAGTTTCGGGGTGCAGGGGAGCCTCCGGGTGGGGGGCAGAGAAGGCCCAAGGCAGGGGCCAAGTTGGCGACGTGGCAAGTTTTATTATATTTTCTTATATTATTTTGCAGCCAACTGTATGCATCCCGGCATTTCATTTGCAAGCACGCGGGTGTGTTTCTCTAAAGGAAAAATAGAAACTTCTGTTATCATAACCACAATACCGTGACTACACCTTAGAAAATTGTCCGGGCGCGGTGGCACACGCCTGTCATCCCGGCACTCTGGGAGGCTGAGGCGGGAGGATCGCTCAAGGTCAGGAGTTCGAGACCAGCCTGGGCAACATAGCGAGACCCCATCTCTACTAAAAATAGAAAGAAATTA
>NW_012150818.1:75396-77912 GCF_000956105.1 Propithecus coquereli
CCCATGTCACCATGTCCGTGAAAAATTGGAAAATGGGAGATCAATCAACGGGCCGTGAGTTTTACTCTGTGGAAGCGAAGGACGTCGCTATGCAGTTGATCTGCGGACACTCGGGCCTGAGCAGCCTCGTAAGGTGGTTCAGGTTGCGCACTGCTCATGTCTAGGGGGGCACTGTTCAGTCACAGCCTGGGGGACGGCACCTCCCACACACAAGTGGCCCTGGGAGGCTTGGCATCTGCAATCTGCCTCAGGGTCCCCAGCCCCTGGTCCCCAAGATCCCCAGGCTGGATATTCGAGGCTCTGCCTGGGTTCGAGGCTGTTCTATGCATCTCTCTCCAACGACAAAACCCAGGGCGGCTGAGTCTGGGGCCGGGTGACTTCCTGACAGGGCTTTAGATAGCGCGAGGAAGATGGCCGTCAGCGATAAGGCCGATAACCATGTGTGCGACAACGGCACTTCCTAGAAGCTTCTAGAAAGTGATCTAAGACACATCTTCCGCTCCGTGAAGCCCCCACGAACGGGAATTCCCACGGTCACTCCCACGGTCACTACCAAGAACCATGGAAGTAAACGTTTTACTCCACGACCCTTGCCCTGTTCATCTGTTTCTGGAAATCTAGCCTTAGTGGGGACAAGAGTCACCTCCCCTGTCCCCTGCAGCCCTCCCTGCGGGCAGACACCGCGGCAGCGCCTCTGTCTTGCTTTTTCTTATTTTCTCCCCCTTTTCCCCTTCCCACCCCTTAAAAAAATTTTTTTTGTAATTTTTTTAAAAAGTCATAAAAAGAAAGACAGAAAGACTCTGGGAGGCCGAGGCGGGAGGATCGCTCGAGGTCAGGAGTTCGAGACCAGCCTGGGCAACATAGCGAGACCCCATCTCTACTAAAAATAGGAAGAAATTAGCTGGATCACTAAAAATATATAGAAAAAATTAGCCAGGCACAGTGGCGCATGCCTGTAGTCCCAGCTACTCGGGAGGCTGAGGCAGGAGCATCGCTCGAGGTCAGGAGTTCAAGACCAGCCTGGGCAACATAGCAAGATCCTGTCTCTACGAAAAATAGAAAGAAATTAGCTGGATGACTAAAAATATATAGAAAAAATTAGCTGGGCATGGTGGCTCACCCCTGTGATCCCAGCACTCTGGGAGGCTGAGGTAGGAGGATCGCTCGAGGTCAGGAGTCCGAGACCAGCCTGGGTAACATAGCAAGACCCCGTCTCTACTAAAAATAGAAAGAAATTAGCCAAAACGACTAAAAATAGAAAAAATTAGCCGGGCACGGTGGCGCATGCCTGTAGTCCCAGCTACTCGGGAGGCCGAGGCAGGAGGATCGCTTGAGCCCAGGAGTCGGAGGTCGCCGTGAGCGAGGCTGACGCCACGGCACTCTAGCCCGGGCGACACAGCCAGATTCTGTCTCCAAAAATAAAAATAAAAATAAAAAACGTCCCATGAAAATGAAATGCAACATCTGCCCCTCGACCCGGCCCTGGGTCTGACGGGGAAACCGGGCATCCCGGACATTCTTGGGTGGATTCGCAGAACAGGATTGTAGACAACAGCTGCGAGCGAAGTAGCGTCCTGAGGTTGACTGTGTTGTGTCTAATCTCAAAAACTGGCCCTTTTCCTTAGGAAATACACGCTGAAGTCCTTAAAGAGCCGTGATCACACAATTATTCTCAACTGGAGCTTCCAAAGTGCGTGTTACGCACGCACCATATACGTGATTCCGTGTGTACACGGACCTAGCGACACAGAGAGAAAATGATGACGTAAAACGTAACAGCAAATCGCATACAGGTGATTTTTATACCGTTCTTGTTAATTTTTTTCCAAGTTTGAATTTATTCCTCGTTAACAGGCTGGGAGTCCAGGTGGGGCTTGGAACATGCGTTGCGAAAAGTTTGGGCACGTGGCCAGACGGCCCTGTCAGCCCTGTCCTCCCCTCCGCCCTACAAGAGAGGGTCGGGGCTGGTGTGTTGGACTCAGGACCCGGAGCCAGGCCTGGCTTGGGCCATTGCAACAGCCCCCCGGGGTGCTCCGGGCCCCCACCTTGGCGACGCCACCTGCCAGGGTGTTGCAGATCAGACGGGCCAGAGTTCCAGACCCCTCGTGGGAAGACTCTGTTCCAGCGCCGGCCTCTTGGGGACAAGGTTGGCCTTTCCCATCCCTGTCCCGCTCGAGGCTCTCGGGGAAGGCTGCTGCCTGGTGGCCCGCGACCAGGGGGGGCTGCAGAAAACGCCTGGAACTTCCGTAGACACTGTCCTGGAACAGTCGTGACGGTGTTCAGAGTATCAGCAAGGGGGTTTCGAGCCTTCCTGATCTCTGAGTGTTTGCTGAACGCTATGAGCCCATTTCACAGATGGCGCTACCGAGGCTCACCCAGTAGGCGTCCCCTGCCAGGGTCCCGGTGCGAATCGGTGGCAGGTGGGACCAAGAGCAGACCCCAAGACCCCCCCAGCCCCTTGCCAAGACCCCCACCCTGGACCAAAGCCTCCCCCTGCAGACGGGCTGGAACAGAAC
>NW_012150818.1:77962-78797 GCF_000956105.1 Propithecus coquereli
GGAGGCTGAGGCAGGAGGATCACTTGAGCCCAGGAGTTGGAGGTTGCCGGGAGTGAGGCTGACGCCACGGCACTCTAGCCCGGGTGACAGAGTGAGACTCTGTCTTCAAAAAAAAAAAAAAATAGAAATGGAGGCCAGGATGGAAGGATCGCTTGAGGCTAGGAGTTCAAGACCAGCCTGGGCAACATAGCGAGACCCCACCTCTACAGAAAATGACAAAAGTTAGCTGGGCACGGTGGCGCGTGCCTGTAAGTCCCAGCTAGTGATATGAAAGAGAGACACGCAGGCATGAATATGTCTCCTGATCAAAGAACAATCACCACCTAGACAGGGTCTTGCCCAAAAAAATCAAACCCGAATCCCATCAAACCGCTAGATCCAACCCACTTCAGGAGATGCAAAGGAGAGCACGGCTGAGGTCCTTGCTTGGATCTCGATTCCAACAAACTATTGAAAAACGAAGGGGACACTGTGCGACGTCATCGGCGACCGGGTTGGTTTGCTAGGGCGCAGCTCCCCAAACTGAGTGGCTGAGATTTGTTTCCTCGTCGTTCCGCGGGCTAGAGGTCAGATGTCGAGGTGGTGGCAGAGCCGTGCCCCCCCGAAGGCCTTGGTCCCTCCCAGACATGCCCTGGCTTGAGGCATGTCACCCCCCCCCTTTCTCCGCTGGGCCCTGTCCCCGCGTGTCTTCCCGCCATCTTCCCGCCAAGTGTGTCTATGTCCCCTTTTATAAGGGGACCAGCAGCATTGGCTCAGTGCCACCATAAAGACCTCATTTGAACTTGACCTCCTCCGTGCAGACGCTAGTCCCAAAGGCGGTCACCTTCCAAGGTAC
>NW_012150818.1:90252-91234 GCF_000956105.1 Propithecus coquereli
TCTTCCGCTGCTCTGGGCTGCCTCCCACTACACACGCATGCGCACACACATACATATATATGCATGCACACACATGCGCACACACGCGCAAACACGCATGCACGCACAGACACAGACATATATGCACGCACACATGCGCGCACACATATATGTGCATGCACACGCATGCGCACACAGGCAAACACTGCACGCACACGCATGTGCACATGCACATAGTATATGCACACACACACATATATGCATGCACACACATGCGCACACACGCAAAAACGCATGCATGCACACATGCACACACTATATATGCATGCACACACATTCACACATGCACACACTATATGCACGCACACATGCGCACACACGCACATACATGCACGCACACGGGCGCATGTGCACATATATGCATGCACACACGCGCACACACATGCATGCGCATGCGCACATGGGCACATACATGCACACATGCGCATGCGCAAAGTGGAGATACGGACACGCTGTAGCACTTGCGTGTACACAGCCACATGGACACACGCACGGACACATCCGCATGTAGGAACACACGTGCACACGCCAACACACGGACACAGACACAGGAGCAGAAGTCACAGCCAACACAACACGCTCCCTCTGCCTCGCCCCCCCCCCCCCCCCCAGCCTTCCTCCCGGAGTCATCCTCTCGCAGACGGGCGAGCACAGCAGCCCCCGGCGCCGGGTCAGCGCGGCGCGTGCCCGTTGTCACGGTGACTCAGTGCGCATCGCCGCGGGCCTCACGAGGTCCCTGAGGACGGGGACTTTGCCCACCCCGCGCTCTGTCCTCAGGGCCAGGAGGCAAGTGGCCAAAATACACCCGGCGTGTGCGGATCTGCCTAGCGGGGCGTGCGCACGTGTTCGAGTGTGCACGTGTGTTTGAGTGTGCACATGTGTGTTCCAGTGTGCACGTGTGTGCTCCAGCGTGCACGAGTGTGCACGTGTGTTCGAGTGTGCA
>NW_012150818.1:91284-93166 GCF_000956105.1 Propithecus coquereli
GCGGGCTGGGTTTTGGAGTATGAATAGGAGTTTTGCAGGCGGACAAGGAGGACCAAGGACAGCAGTGGCTGCGGCGACCCTGGGGAGGGCTTTGCAGAGTCTATAGAGAAAGTGCGTCCGTTGCAACTTGAAGGACACAAAGCGTTCGAACGGGAGAGGGGGTCAAGGTTGTGGGCACGTCACACACAGGGACACAAAGTGAGAAACTCCAGGGACCATGGCTGGGTTCTGTCTGGGGTTCCAGAAAGCTCATCTCCCGGACAACCCATCTGTCACGAGTCTCACAGCAGGGTGGGGTGAGGACGTGGAATCGGGTCCCGGTTCGGCCACTTGGGGTGCAGCCTCGGATCGGGTCTCTCTGTGCCCTGTGTCCCCCACCTGCTAAATGCGGAGCGTGCAACTTGACTCCTAACGGGACAGTGTAGAAGTCCCCCGCCCCGGGGAGAGCCACCCACGGTGACCTGCCACTAGCTCGGGGGGGGGCGGGGGGCAGTATCACAGTCCTAGTGGCCCCGCTCCGGGGCAGGCTGGCCCAGGGACAACGAGGAGAGGGGACAGCGTCACCCACCGCTGCTAGACCGGACTTTTCAGTGGGGCGCCCACGTTCCTGGCAAAGCCCCGCTCAAGGTCAAGGCCAAAGAGCCCCCGAGCGGTTTGCTGTCTCCTTGGACCCTGACACCAGGCCACCGCGGTGCCACAAGGCGTGTTCGCTGCAGGGACCCTGGGCCCGGGGATAACCCCACAATGAGGAAACTGAGGCAGACGGGATCACAGAACCGGCGATGGCAGAGCCGGAGGGGGGGAGGGTTTGGATGCCGCGGGCGGGCGGCCACCAGACCAGGTCGTCCCCAAGCGCCACCCTCTCTCCGCGGGCGGCTGCTCTCTGCCTGAGACGCTTGCGATGTCCTGGGCGGGGCCGCCCCCTGGTGGCGGAAAGTGAGGATACTCTCGCTGTCGCCTGAACCTCAGGCGACACCCCCGGCCAGCGCCGCAGCTGCCCCCACCCTGCGGAGAGGGAAACTGAGGCTCTCCTTGGCGCAGGCACTTAATTCGGGGCCGCGGAACACGCCCACGGAAGAAGAGGACAAAGAATCCAGGCTGGCCGGCGACAATCTGGAATGTGGGCTGTGAGCAGGGGGGGTGGGTGGGAGGGGAGTACTGCAGCATTTATGCAGTGCCTGCTGTATGCTCTGCGTGCACGGCCTCCCGTGACCCTCCCAGCATGCGATTATCCCATCTTGAGGCTCAGACACCCACGTGACTCCAAAGCCACCCCACGGGCCTGTCACTGTGTCTCAGAATCTACATCGTAACCACACTGTCCTGCCGAGTCCTGACCACGCCACCCCACCGTTTGACACCTGTTTATTCGAGCCTCCCACCAACGACCACACTCGGAGTCCGGAATTCACGTTGTCCCCATTTTACGGATGGGGAAAACTGAGGCTCGGAGCCGCCGAGCGCCCTTCCGTGGGGCAGCATGGAACCCAGCCCTTCCAGCCGGGCCGCCGGACCCCGTTCCTCTCTGTTCAAGCCTTTCTTGTCCTAAATGTCTTTGTGAATGAAACTTGGCGTCCCCGGGGTCGTGTGACATGGGCTTTGGCACACAGGTGTCCCTCGGGATCGAGAGGACAGTCTCGTGCCGGCTGCCTCACTCCGTTCACGCTGCGGTAACGACACCCCAAAACTCGAGGTGCTGAGACAACACAGGGTCCTTTCTTGCAGCCCGGAAGGGTGGAAACTCCCAAATCGGGGTGCTGGCGGGGGGGGGGCCCTTCCAGGACGTCGCACTGTGTCCCCACGAGGCGGAAATGACCAGCTCGTGCTTTCTGAGGTCTCTGTTATCAGAGCACGAAACCCAACCCCGAGCGCTCTGCTCCGC
>NW_012150818.1:94956-99539 GCF_000956105.1 Propithecus coquereli
GTGACCTCAGACCTGCCTCGCCCCAGCACTGGCGAGAAACAGGGATTTGAGGGAAGAAAAACAGAAATGAAAACCTGTCCCTCCACGGAGGCTGAGCTTGGGGACTGTCCCTGCACGACCGGCCCCAGTCCCCCGGATCCCACCCGAGCCTGCTTTTCCAGGCGCAAAATTCGTATTTTGAAACCTATAACCCCCCAGGGCATTAAGGGCTGGGGCTTTTGGGGAGTGATCAGAGCACACAGGGCACTGTCCCCACGAATGGCATTGGTGTCCTTATAAAAGGGGACCCCGAGTCCCCCCCTCCCGCCTTTGCCATCCCACGAGGACACAAGAAGTCACCACGTTTCAGCCAAGCCGCCGATCTCCGCGGACGCCAACTCTGCAAAAGCACCTCGATGTCGGACCTCGCAGCCTCTAGAACTGTGAGGCGCGACCTGTTCACAAAGCCACCCGGTGCGCGTGACATCCGGTGACAGCAGCCCCAACAGACTCGGACACCCGTCTTCACGCAGATCCTTCCGGATTCGATGTCACGAGCAGAAGTCACACGACAGAACGGGGCTAGACACTGGGATCCTCCCTCCCCCGGCGGCCTCCGCGTGCAAAATCCGTCAGACCCTGTGACGACGCCTCCCTCTGACTGTCGTCCCCCCTGCGTTTGGCCCGTCTTTGCGGGCGCCCAGTGTTGCTGCTGCTGCTCTGGTCTCTCCTGTCTTCCGTGCGCTGAGTCCCCGGACTGTCGCGGGACGCACGGAACCGAGGGCCCCATGGAAGTTGAGGCTGTCGAGGGTCTGACATGGCGGAGGGGAGGCTGCGTGGAGGAGCCTTTGCTTCGGGTCTCGCCCAGTCTGGAGGTGCCCTCTGTCCTCGCCAGCATCTCCCAGACCTGTCCACGGCAGGTGACACGGGACACGGCAGTCCCCACCCAGATCTCAGATCACCAGGCCCGGACCGCCAGGCCGAGGAGTCCCAGAGTCAGGCCTGGCTTCAAGATGGCACCGGGGCCTCCTGCAGAGCAGGAGGCCCTCGAGGGAGGCCATGGGCCCTGGGGGTACACCCTGGGGCGGGGGGGGGACGTTTCCTGTCTCAGCCTGTGGCCCCCCAACCGCTGGCAGCCCGGTTTCCGGCGGGGGCTGCGGCCGAGGCCTTTGCTATCAGCTCGGCGCCAGACGTCCCCGGCCAGGACACTTGTGGTGAAACGGTGACCGCGCACTTGGTCCTCTGGGGTTTTGTCCCACGTCGACCTCCAAGACAAATGGAACCACCCGGGAGAGTGACACCCGGCCCTTCTTCTTGGGCCCGGTTCTCCCCTCTCTCTGGGCCTGGGCTCCGGGCTGCCCGCAGCTGCCCCGGGCTGGGAGGCCGGCCACGGGGCCATCTGTGGCTGCCACGATGTCGCAGAGCTGTGGCCGTGGCCACTGGGGACGGGGAGTCTTGGCGAAGGGCCGGGGGAACCGGGCCCGCCTGGGGGAGCCGGACAGCAGTGGGGTGCAGGGGTGAGTCCCTCCTCTGCACCCACGTGCGGGCCACACACAGGGCGCTCCGGGCCCGACCACCCCCGAGCGGTGTCAGGCGTCTGCGGCGCGTCGCCCCGAGCGAGGCGATGCAGCAGCCCCTGCACCGAGGCCGCGCCCCCGCGCGCCCCGCTCCGCCTCCTCCCTGCGGTTCACAAACGGGGAAACTGAGGCCCTGCTTACTACGCCGGGCAAACCCAAGACCAGGAAAGCACGGAAGTGCACGTGGCCTGTGCGACGCTGCGCCCCAGAGAGCTGGGGACGCGAGGAGGACGCGGGGCGGGGGGAGGAGGGCGGGCGGCGCAGCCCGGGGATGCGCCCGGCCCGGGATGCAGGGGGAGCCACCGCCCTCCCTCGGCCCGCTCCGCCGGCCCTGCGCGGCCTGCACGGGGGCATCCAAGAGTCCACGTCCCCAGAACCCCCAGCAGCCCCGCGGGCCTGCTCCCGCCGACCCCAGACCCGGTTCTCATCCGGGCCCGGGTGGCCGTTCCGGAGCCCGCACCCCCTAGGAGGCATCGCAGCTGCAGAACTGGCTTTGCGGACGCGCCCTTTGCCGCGTGCGCATGCGCGGCTTTTCCAGCCGGAGCCCGCCGTCTGCGCCTGCGCGTTCGGCGGCCTCGCTCCCCGGCGCCCGCACCCCCTAGGAGGCATCGCTGCTGTAGAACTGGCTTTGCGGACGCGCCCTGCCGCGTGCGCATGCGCGGCTAATCGAGCCGGAGCCGGCCATCTGCGCCTGCGCGTTCGGTGGCCTCGCTCCCTCGGCGCCCTCTAGCGCCACGCCAGGGGCGGTGCGCAGAGACCCTCCAGTGCGCACGCGCGGTCCGCCGGCCCGGCAGGGGGCGCCCAACCAGCCTGCACGCGGCTTCCGCCCAGTTTTCTGACTCTAATCGCTTAAAAAAAAAAAGGGAGGAAAAGTTTAAAGGACGGAGAGAGGGTGAGGAGGGCTGGGGAAGAAGCCGGCCAAGCGGCAGGCAGGAGGGGGTTGGGATGCACCCTCCTTGCGGCCACGCCATGCCAGGGCCACCCGGCCCCGCCCCACCCGGCGCTCAGAGCCCAGGTGGACACGGGTTGACCCGGAACCGGGGCAGGCTCCGGTTTGCAGCCCCTGAGGACGGGACAGCCCGGGGACCCAGCTCGGGCCGCAGCGCTGGGACTGGAGGAAGGGAACCAGCCGCTGTGGGACAGGCAGCTGGCACGCGACACTTTGCATTGTCACCTCCCGTCCTCCTGACCCGCGACCTAGGAAGCAATGATAGAACGTGCCCCGGGAGAGACTTCCAGAAGGTCCCGGGGGACGCCGGGGCTGAGATTTCCGCCCAGGCCACACTGGCTGCAGACAGAGCGCCCCCCGCTGTCACTGTCCTCGGACCCCCGATTCCCAGCGGCCTCGAAAACATCAGGGTCTCTGTCCAGCCTCGCGTGTCCAGCTGGGTCCTTCCCGGTGGCGTTTGGTGTCTCGCATCTTAGGGCACCTTCCAGCGGCTCATCCTCCTGGGGCCCAGGAGGCCTCGCTTCAGTCCAGTTCTCCTCCCCGCCACGCAGATACAGTCCCCGGGTCCCCAGTGGGTGACAGACGCTGCCTGTCCTCCCCTCCCTTGACTTCTCAGCAGCATTTGCTGATTAGCTCGCTCCTTTTTTTTTTTTATTTTTTGAGACAAGAGTCTCACTCTGTCACCCGGGCTACAGTGCCGTGGCGTCAGCCTCGCTCACAGCAACCTCCAACTCCTGGGCTCCAGCGATCCTCCTGCCTCAGCCTCCCAAGTAGCTGGGACTATGGGCTCACGATACCAAGCCTGGCTGATTTTTTGTATTTTATTTAGAGACGGGGTCTTGCTATGTTGCCCCGGCTGGAGTGCCGAGGCATCAGCCCAGCTCACAGCAACCTCCAACTCCCGGGCTCAAGCGATCCTCCTGCCTCAGCCCCCCAAGTAGCTGGGACTACAGGCATGCGCCACCATGCCCGGCTAATTTTTTCTATATATTCTTAGCTGTCCCAGTAATTTCTTTCTGTTTTTTAGTAGAGATGGGGTCTCGCTCTTGCTCAGGCTGGTCTCGAACTCCTGAGCTCAAACAATCCTCCCGCCTCGGCCTCCCAGAGTGCTGGGATCACAGGCGTGAGCCACCATGCCCAGCTAATTTTTATATATATATATTTTTTTAGTTGTGGACGATCATTTCTTTCTATTTTTAGTAGAGATGGGGTCTCGCTGTGTTGTCCAGGCTGGTCTCGAACTCCTGACCTGGAGCGATCCTCCCGCCTCGGCCTCCCAGAGTGCTGGGATCACAGGCGTGAGCCACCACGCCCGCCCGGCTCGCTCCTTCTTGAAGCATCCTTCCGTTTGGTGTCATGGTCCTGGTCTCTTAGCTCACTTCTGAGCCATACTGGAGTCCCAATAGTCCATTGTGGGTCTGTTCTTGTTCTTGTACCCTTCCTCGACACCCTCACCTCCCGCGACTTCTGTCTCACCATTTGCATAACCATCGCTGTGCTCGACAGCCCCCACATGGATCATTCCATACATCAGAGCTCTTCTCTGAGCCCTGAACATCCAACTGCCCAAGGACGTTCCCAATGGGTTGCTTTAAGCACCGCCGCCATGTCTGACGACTCATGGGTTCCTCGCAACTGGTCTTCCATGGACTTCCCCATTATTAGATGAATGGTCCCCTCATTCCTCAACCCAGCGTCACCCATATTTAAGCTGCGTGACAGCCACGCATTCGAACATTCAATAACCTACCTACTATGTGTCACGTGTTGATCTGAACACCTAGCTGTCACGACAAGGGGGGGGGGTCCGGTCATCATCTGTGGCACAGGCATCTTGCCCTTGCTCTATAATCCTCCCTCGCTCCCCTTCAATAGATTTCACCTTGGCCAGGCGCGGTGGCTCACGCCTGTGATCCCAGCACTCTGGGAGGCCGAGGCGGGAGGATCGTTTGTTCGAGGTCAGCAGTTCAAGACCAGCCTGAGCAAGAGCGAGACCCCGTCTCTACTGAAAACAGAAAGAAATTAATTGGACAACTAAAAAAAAACATATAGAAAAAATTAGCCGGGCATGGTGGCGC
>NW_012150818.1:99589-99992 GCF_000956105.1 Propithecus coquereli
AAACTAGAAAGAAAGTAGCCAAAAGAACTAAAAGTAGAAAAAAAGACATGCAGCGTTCTCCTTGTCTGGGACTCCCAGCTTGAACCTGGCAGGGCACAGCGGGGACCCCAAGGGAAATAACACTGGAGTCATCACACTGGGGACCTCACGTGGCTGGGGACAACAGCCTGGCGGGTTCTCTAGAAAGCCACATGCATCCCACACTCTGCGATTAGGAGCTTGCCATGTCTTGGGGGGTCGCGGAGGGGGTCGTTCCCCTAAAGAAACGAGCAAAGCAGGGGGTGCAAACCGTGCGTTGAGTTTGCTGCGTGGGTTACCAGGTTTTCATTTTTAAGTCCTTTTTTTTTTTTTTTTGAGACACAGTGTCACTCTGTCGCCCGGGCTAGAGTGCCGTGGCATCATC
>NW_012150818.1:103833-104673 GCF_000956105.1 Propithecus coquereli
CCAACCATCAGAAATCATAAAGCCGCAACATCGGGGCTTGACGGGCTGCAAAAAAATATCCCAGGCCCCAGAACAGAACGCCCATCGGCTGTTGAAAATGTCTCTGCGCCGAACACAAAGGTGTTTTGTTTTTCGTGGGCGTGTTTTTTTTTTTTTTTTTTTAAGTTTTCGAAAAAATAAAAAAGCAGGCAAGGTTTAGGGATGAGGGGCCAAACCTTTCGCGCTCGCTGCCTGAAGCACGCCCTGGGTTCTCGTCCTCAAAGGGTTTTTGCAAATGACAGACACAGGGCTTCGATGGCCTGGATGTGTGACCTCCTCCCGCCGCTCACCTGCCTGCCTAGAAAAGGGGCAACCCCCGGGGCCACGCTGAGGACACCCGGGCAGGGACCTTACAGGGCATCCAGGATGTGGTCGAGCTTGGTGACCAGCTCCTGGCGCTTGCCCGAGAGGAGCTTCTCGTTCTCGATGTACGTGTCCTTCTTGAGCTTGCCGGCCACCAGCCGCTCGGCCTCGACCGCCGACTTCAGCACGAGCTCCTTCACCTGCGCGTCCAGCTTCTGTATGTCGCTCACCTGGCGGGGGGGGGGCGACAGCAAGGTGGGACTTGGAGAGCGGGTCCTCCCACCCCTCCCCGCCATCGTCCAGGCCCCTCCGGACCCCCCCAGAGCTTGCCCGCAGGGACAAAAGCGACAGCAAAGAACACGGCGTCCCCCCCCCAGGGCGGAAGACCTGCGGCTGGCGCGCGGCAGATGCTTCGGGAATGTTCCTCCTCTCCCTGCAGCTTTGCCAGAGCTGGTCCAGGGGTTCAGGGAGGCAACAGACCAAAGCTGGCCTGGAAGA
>NW_012150818.1:106533-108533 GCF_000956105.1 Propithecus coquereli
GCCCCCAGTGCGGTCTTGAACTCCTGGCCTCAAGCGATCCTCCTGCCTCGGCCTCCCAAAGTGTTGAGATGACAGGTTTGAGCTGCCACACCTGGCCTCTAGCTTCTTCCTACTACACCATAAGCAACCCGGGACCTCGTCCGGTCTGGCGTCCCGGAGAGGAAGCAGCCGCCCTCGAGCCCGGCCGTGGGGACAGAGAGCTGCAGGGACTAGCAGAGCTTGCTGCAAACTCAGCGCGTAACCGTGAGCCCAAAACGTCTCGTTCCACCACGAGAACCGGCACCACACGACGAGCCCACGGTCAAGTGCGATCTCGACCCACAGGGGTGCACGTGAGCCCGGACAGGGCAGCGAGGTGGTGCTCTGCACGGCTGGGCACGATCCCCAAAAGTGGGGGCACGGAAGGCCACGCGGCGAGCGGCTCGGGGACGCCGGACGCTTACCCGGTCGCACAGATCGGAGCCCTCCGTCTTCAGCCTGGACTGCAACAGCGCGATCTCACTCGTCAAGGCCTTGTGCTCCGTCTCCAGGCCCTTCTTGCCGCTGTTGAGGGCGGAGACGTCCCGGGACTGCTTGTACCTGTTGACGGCCTCGTCGAAGTGGCGGTAGAGGCCTATCCTCTTGTTGACCAGGGTCAGGACCTGCTCCGTGATGCAGGCCACCTTCATCCTGGCTTCCGCCGCTGGGTCCTGCGGGAAGCACAGGCTCCACGTGGGACAGCATCCAGGCGTGGACCTGCTCTGACCTCGCCCCCCACCCCCCGCAAAGGACACCGACCGCCTGACCACCACCAGCCACACCCGACGGAGAACAGCCACCTTCTTAGGAAGACAGAGAGGCTCGGAGCCTGGCTGACACTTAACCTGGAGGTTTAGGGCATCTTCCTCCTCCTGAAAATCTCCGGGGATTTTTCCGGGGCCTACGGGGGGAAAAGCCCCAGCTCCTTATCCTGCCACGCGCGGCCCGTTAGATGAGGCCCTGGGTGCGTTACAGAATGATCTCCCACCAACGGTCCGTTTCCGAAGTCGTTGGCCGCTCAAAGCCTGAATCTAGTCTGCGGATGGCTGCTTTGGCGCCCAACTGACTCCATGCTGAATAACTCAGCAAAGCTTTAGAATAAGGAGATAAGATACACAGGAAACCGGAGAGTAATCTACGGTTGATCCATCTAAGGAGGACTCTGCCGCTATTAAAAAATGATCAAGGAAGATCTGTATGCCCCCATATAGGTGATTCGCAGGATTATTTGACTGGAAAAAAAAAAAAGGACAAAAATATATATAGTTACTGCATTTTGCGTAAGAAGAGGAAGGAAGAGTTAAAATAGCGGCTTATTTTTGGGGAAAAAAAAAAGAAAAAAAAAGAAAAAAGAAAATCAGGAAAGACAGCCAGACACTGATGAAATTGCTTACCTATGAGGGAGGGGTGGGATATGGTGGAAGAAACCGCACCACTTTAGAATTTTGCCCAGCTAATTTCTTTCTATTTTTAGTAGAGACGGGGTCTCACTCTTGCTCAGGCTGGTCTCGAACTCCTGACCTCAAGCGATCCTCCCGCCTTGGCCTCCCACAGTGCCGGGATTACAGGCGTGAGCCACCGCGCCCGGCCTAGAATTTTGAATTTAGAACCTTGTTTATTCGTAACCAAAATGAAATATTAACAACTATGGAGGAGGAAACTAGAATAAAATTCAAACACAAGTAAGTGAACCTAACATTTCAAATGAGCAACAAGGTAAAAAATAAAAATTAATTCAAGTACCTTAAGAACACAGCACGTCAACAATGTATAAGAATTCTGTCGAAACACAAAAGAACTGCAAACGAATCTTAAGACTCTACTTGGTAAGCTTAATGTTTGTAGTAGTATGACTGTCACAGTTCTGAAATTATTTTGTGTGTTTATGCGACTCGTTTTTTTTTTGGAGACAAGAGTCTGGCTCTGTCGCCCGGGCTAGAGTGCTGTGGCATCAGCCTCGCTCACAGCAACCTCCAACTCCT
>NW_012150818.1:109934-111977 GCF_000956105.1 Propithecus coquereli
GGTCTCGCTCTTGCTGAGGCTGGGCTCGAACTCCTGACCTCGATCGAGTGATCCTCCCACCTCAGCCTCCCGAGTAGCTAGGATTACAGGTGTGAGCCACCATGCCTGCTAATTTTTTTCTATTTTTAGTAGACATGGGGTCTCCTTTCTTACTGAGGCTGGCCTCGAACTCCTGACCCTCAAACGATCCTCCCGCCTCGGCCTCCCAGAATGCTGGGATTACAGGCGTGAGCCACCGCGCCCGGCCGGAAGCACCCAACATTTTATGTTTTTCCTGCCTCAACCTTAACTCCAAGCGAGTGTCTTTCCAGAGCCGAGAGAAAGCAGGAAGCAGGGACCGAACACCCTGTTCTGCGGATGACAAGCGGCACAAACATCTCTTTCCAGGAAGGACTGGCGGAAGCCACAGGCTGGGAGGAGTCTCCCGGCAACAGTGTCCTGCCCTGGACTCGCTACGCGATCGGCGCAGGAGCCGGCGACACACACGACGGAGGGCGCCGGTGACCCACGAGAGCGGGAGGGAGCCGAAAGGTACCTTGGTGATAGAGAAGTCCAGCCGGACGTAGACGATGACGGTGAAGAAGAGGATGTAGAAGGCGGCCACCACGAGCAGGGGCTCCTGCAGCATGAGCACCTTATTGAACGTGTAGTGGACCTGCGGGGGAGACCAGGAAGGCCGGCGTCCGCGGGGCAGCCGGGACACCCCACCTGGGAGCCTGGGCCACCCCCGGGCTGCCCGACCCCACCTCCGAGGCCGCCATGCGCTCAAACCCCCGCAGCCCCAGGAGCGGGGAGAGAAGGGACAGCCCCCCGCGGTCTGGGGCGCGAGGCGCGGAAGGCAGAGGGGCGCGGGCCACCCACCACGATGTCCTGAATGTGCTGCTCCACCAGGTTTGTCTTGTAGGCCACGATGACGGGGCGGCCGAACGTGTCCAGGTAGGTGTAGTGCAGCTCATCCGGGGCCCGGCTGATGTCGTAGGGACTGTCGATCTGGATGTTTCTGGAACGAGGTGGGAACAAAATACAGCCTCAGCCCAACCGCGCCGACGAGAGTCGGAGAACGAACTGCGAGGCTAAGGCGCCGATCGATGGCAGGGGGTTCGCGTTCCTCCAGCCGGGTGCCCTCCTGGGGCCCTTCCAGAAAGCCCCGAGTATAGACACGCTGCCCCCTGCGTCCTCCGCTCACGAGGGCTCTCGAGTCCTGGCCCCGTCCCCTGGAATCCTCCCAGCTGACAAGCTCTCCCAAATGTTCTACCCGTCGCCTCTCGAGGGTTTCAACAGGAGTGTCAGGAGTTATTCCAAACGTTTCCACCTGGTGGCAATGACAGCTGCTTACGGAGCTAGTGGACCTGGGCCGTCTGTGTCGGCCGGGCCGACTGTGCGTTCTCCTGCTAAACAGACAGCACGGCCGACTTTTGCTTGGAGCAACTATGCTTCCCCCGTGGAACCTTCTTCATGGGAAGAATAACCAAGACACCTCTCGCTCTGGAGATCAGAGTGGACGTGTCACCCGAGAGAGGCCACGTAAAGAGATTTTACGACAAAGGAAATCTAGAGCGCGGTGACACGAAGAGTGACCAAGTGGTTTCATTGGTGACGGTGGTGCCCCGTGAGTCCCCAGCCTGTTCCTTCCAACTAGACTCCTGGAGACGGGCCAGCTCTGCTCTTTCCAAAGGCTAGTTCTTGACCATGCGCTGCCATGTCATGAGATGTCCCTTGGCCTTCCAAATACATTCCCCAATGGTTAGAGTGACCAAAGACGGCTCCCATTGGCTGTAATCACAGACCCCTGATACGCCGTCTGACACCCCTATTTCTGAACTGGGTCTGACGAGCCTAGGATCAAACGTAGCCATTGCTCGATTATTTCACTTTCTATTAACAGCACAAGGTCTACTTCTCTGCCTTGACTTTCTTTTCTTTTCTTGCTCTGTTGCTAGGCTAGAGTGCCGTGGCGTCAGCCTCGCTCACAGCAACCTGCAACTCCTGGGCTCAAGCGATCCTCCTGCCTCAGCCTCCCGAGTAGCTGGGACTACAGGCATG
>NW_012150818.1:114384-114922 GCF_000956105.1 Propithecus coquereli
GTTTATACCAGTCTTTCTACTTTTGCATACGTTTGAAATTTGCCGTAATTAACAAAATCTTTTTAAGCCTGAATTGCTCCCTCTCTCTTCCAGTCCCAACCCCTCGAGGCTCAGCATTCAAGATCCTCAGCCGCTTGGCCAGCTGTGCTTACCCCAGCGCCGCCCGGACACACCACCTAGAGGCCTTTGTCCCCCTTTACTGCCTCTGCCTGAAACGCCTGGCTGGGATCTCCCCCGTTTCCTGTCCCAACTCCCCAAATGCCAACCCGTCCCCTACCTGTGTTCCCAAAGGGAGAAACATGACCCATTTCACGGCGGGTTAAAATCTTTGGGGATGATCTTAGAAATGACTTCAATTCTTCTATTGGATCTAAAGGGAGAACCCGGCCAAGCGCAGGGGCTCACGCCTGCGATCCCAGCACTCTGGGAGGCCGAGGCGGGAGGATCGCTCGAGGTGAGGAGTTCAAGACCAGCCTGAGCAAGAGCGAGACCCCGTCTCTACTAAAAAGAGAAAGAAATTAGCCAAACAACTAAAAAT
>NW_012150818.1:114972-117498 GCF_000956105.1 Propithecus coquereli
CACTCTACTCAGGGTAGTAGAGTGAGACTCTGTCTCCAAAAAAAACTGGTCATGGGGAGGGGACGAAGGAACTGTAAGAAATGAGAGAAAAGGTTCGTTTCCCCCTTACTTTTGAAGACTGACCCAAATTATAGAGGTACTCATAGCTCGGGAGGTTGTAGCCGACGATGTAATGGGTCTTCCAGCCGCCAAACAGAGGGAACCGGGGCCGGATTTCCATCTCCACGGAGTCGTCCAAAATAAGGAGGTGGCTGGTGGAGACATTACCGATCTCGTCCCGGTAATAGACGTCCTGGGCGGCAGCTGGCAGGATGGTCTGCAAGACACAGAACGTGTCCTTCGTAAAACGCCACTAAGCTGCTCCGAGGAAATAAATGATCGTGCCTGCAGAAAACACTTCCCGCACCGAGATCTCGACACGTTACTACTTAATAAAAACAGTCCGCAGACTGTAAGCAGCCTAACGAAGTTCACCTTGCCCACCACCGTTTCGAAATTTCTAGAAATCACATCTACCGCTCGATCGAGGTTGCTAGGCAGCCAAATTCCTCTAAATAGTACCCAATTAAGAGAACTGCAAACACCTTAACACCGAAGCCTTAAGACGGAGGTGAAAATAGTTTTCCAAGTTAGTTTGCAGACAGGGAAACTGAAGATGGAAGAAATCACATCAAAGGACTAGCGGGGAGAGTTCTGGAAATGGTTTTCCCAGCTAATATTCCTTATACCGTATCTTCTAAATAAATCTGTAAGTGTACCTGGATCCCGGGGGAGAGGAATGTAATAGCTTTGTTCACACAGTGAGCCCTTCTGTAACATACAAGTACGTGAAAATGTTGACAAGATTTCATTTATGACACAAAAAAAGATAGAAATCTGGACATGCAACATGGATAGATTTTTTGTAAAACAGCATTACAAAAAAACAAAGAAATAGATCAAAGCAATATTTAGCGTTTCGGTCGTGGTACTATGTTTTTTCTTTTTTTTGTTGTTTTTTTTTTTTTTTAGAGATGGAGTCTCGCTCTGTCTCCCGGGGCTAGAGTGCCGTGGCGTCAGCCTCGCTCACAGCAGCCTCCAACTCCTGGGCTCAAGCGATCCTCCCGCCTCAGCCTCCCGAGTAGCTGGGACTATAGGACTAGCTGGGATGACAGGAGTAGCTGGGACTACAGGCACATGGCACCATGCCCAGCTAATTTTTTCTATATATTTTTAGTTGTCCGGCTAATTTCTTTCTATTTTTTAGTAAAGACGGGGTCTTGCTATGTTGCCCAGGCTGGTACTGAACTCCTGGCCTCAAGCGATCCTCCTGCCTCAGCCTCCCAAGTAGCTGGGACTACAGGCATGCGCCACCATGCCCAGCTAATTTTTTCTATATATTTTTAGTTGTCCAATTAATTTCTTTCTAATTTTAGTAGAGACGGGGTCTTGCTGTTGCTCTTGCTCAGGCTGGTTTCGAACTCCTGAGCTCAAACAATCCACCCACCTCGGCCTCCCAGAGTGCTAGGATTACAGGCATGAGCCACCGCGCCCGGCCGACATAATAACTTTTAACAAGAAACAACAAATACATATTCTGTTTGTTGCCTTACCTTTTACCCTTAATTTTGGTTTCTCGTACTTCCAGATTGTTCTCTTCTTCATCTTCTCCCTTTGCCTATAACAGAAAAGAGCAAGTTATTCATTTTTGCGTCTTTTGGCTTCTAAATTTGGAGTCAACAGATAACCAACTGCCTGAGAATTTCACCATTAAAGTGTCAAAACTATCGGAACATTTTAAAGATTGAATTATGGCTTCAGTAACAATTTTTTTTCATCTGAAACGTAAGAATATTGTCAATGATTTACGTAGATGTGGGCTAAGCAGTTTAATGACCTCTATAAATACAAAACATTTTCCTGAGATGGGGTATAAAGTAGCACATATATCCATTTAACTGGTCTCTCCCTTGGTCTACGGAATTAACAAATGATTTTGAATAAATCTGGGGACGGGACTACAGATCTCATATCTCAACAGGACTCCACCTGACAAGCCATCAAGGCTAGAAAAGGTGACACGGGACAGTCTAAGGACACACACAAAGTGTGGAATAGACTAACGTAAACTGGAGCCCGGACTTACAATTCGCTGTAAGACCTCACATAGGAGGTTAAATAACCTCCCCAGACTACGGACCCCTCTCTTGCTGTATGAGAACACCTGCAGCCCACAGGGTTAAATGAGAATGTACTTAAAATACCCACGGCAATACCAGATACAATGTAATTCTCAATGAGAAAGAAGTATCTTACCAGGAAAAGGAAAAACAAAACAAAAACTAAGAGACACAAGGAAACTTCTGGAAGTGAAGGATACGTTTATTACCTAGATTGTGGTAACGGTAATACGCAGTTTTTCTGTACGCCGATAATGTTGGAGAAAGTAAAATTTAAAAAGAGAAATAGGCCGGGTGTGGTGGCTTACGCCTGTAATCCTCCCATTCTGGGAGGCCAAGGCAGGAGGATCGCTCGAGGTCAGGAGTT
>NW_012150818.1:117548-119301 GCF_000956105.1 Propithecus coquereli
GGAGGAAGCATCTCACGGAAGGCCCTGAAGCCTTGGCGGTGGGGGGGTACAATGGGTGGTCTGTCTGCCTTTTGGAAAAAAAATGGTAGCCAACCACAGACAGGAGGGTATCTGCTGAGACAAACAGCTTAGCGTTCTCACACGAGGCTCTGAGAAACCAGGAGTTCCACGTCCATCGGACGGGGATCCTTCATCTGCTCAGAGATTACAGAGACTGGATCCGGTAAGGGAAGTAACCCTTTGCCGGTTGTAAAACAAGCTGCCACCGTTTAGGGGAACCCAATTTTAGCGTTAGTGACCAGAACGCACAAACGTGTCCAGGATATGTTACAACGTGGTGCTTGCGACCACACGCTACACGATCAGGGCATTAAATACGAAATGTCCAATTTCAAATGCGAAGTGTAGCCTGTTGTATCTCAAACATGAAGCGGTACGAGTTAGCAAAGCGTGTTGCATCTAAACGATGATCGACACGGTGCTGCTACCTTAAGGGTAGCTTGGTTACGCCAGCAGGGAAGAAGCCTGGAGACTGAGTTGCCATGAAATCGTGAAAGGCGTTTTCCACGGCTTGTTGAGAATCGAATATTTTTCCTTGTAAAAAAAAAAATAGTCCAAAGCCTGGAAAAAGTAGTAGCGCGTTGGTGCAAGGTCTGCTGGGTACGGCGGGTGACACAGAGTTTCCAAGTCCAGCCTCTGTAGGAGGAGCAGCATTGTTCGTGCGACACGTGGTCAAGCGTTGTCTTGCAAGAGGATTGGCCTGTCTCCACGGACCGATCTCGGCTGATTAATCGCAAGCGTCCTCTTTGTTTTGTCCAACTGGTTGCAGTAGACACTCGCTGTAACCGACTGATCAGGTTTCGTGAAGTTATAGTGGATAATACCAAGGCTGGTCCACCGACCGGACACCATTAGCTTTTTCTGATGAATATCCAGTCTTGGACTGTGTTCACACTTCACCTTTATCCAACCGCTGTGCCAAACGCTTGGGATTGTCGGAAAGAATCCAGTTTTCGTCCGTTTTCGTAACAATACGGTGTAGAAATGGTTCGCCTTTATGTCGTGGCAGCAAAGAAAGGCCAAGCTTCGAGATGATTTCTCTTTTGACGCTGATTTAATTGACGGGGAACCCATCTATCCAGCTTCTGTACCTCGCCCGTTGGTTCCAAATGCTCCAATGTTGTTGGAATAGTAACGTCAGACCTTGCTCCTAATTCCCACGTAGGTTAAGATGGATTCGCTTCCACTATAGCTCTCAGCTCATCACTATCCACCTTGGTCTCAGGTCGCCCACGTGGTTCATCTTCAAGATTAAAATCACAATGGACCTTCTCAAACCATCTATGTACTTATCGTATGTTCATTAGCCACATCCGTCCCAAACACTCTGTTGACATTTCAAGCTGTCTACGCTGCATTGGTCCCATGATGGAACTCATATTCAAAAATAATACGAGTTTTTGACTTATCCACAAAAACTGCTCTAAAAAAAAAGTTGAAAAACAATCACAAGCCAAAATGTGCATTTGAAAGAATGAGGATGTATCTTCAGGATAAAAATAAAACAAGAAGTGTCAAATGAAATGTAAGAGATATCAACTATCAAACTTAGTACTTAAGGAAATCAGACATTTCGTAATTAATAACGTAATAATAAAAACATCCTCTAATACACCAATCACTTCCTAAGCAGCTCTCCCTAGCTTGTGATTCCAGTCCTGACACAATAACTTTTCTTTTTTTTTTTTTTTTT
>NW_012150818.1:119351-120451 GCF_000956105.1 Propithecus coquereli
TCTTGAGCCCAGGAGTTGGAGGTTGCTGTGAGCGAGGCTGACGCCACGGCACTCTAGCCCGGGCAACAGAGCGAGACTCTGTCTCCAAAAAATAAATGGAGAACCTCACACTGCCCAAGCCTATCGACCAGTAGTCACTCCGCAAGACATTCTCTGGAGCAGACAGACGTGGGCTGGACTCCACTTGAGCCTACCTGGCTATACGCAGGGACATCTTTGAAAGGCCCATAATCCAGGAGGTCCTCGGAGCGCGCAGGGCTCCCCAGCTTGGTGTAGCTCTCCACGTTTCGGGAGGCAAGCTTCACACGCGTGGTCTGTGTCTTCGTTGGGTAAGGAGAGTAGAAATAGTGGTTCCCCTCAAACACCACGAACTGCTTCTCGGACTGGGTGATCTGGGTCGGATACGGGTGAAGCACATGGGTGTAGACGGTTTCCACAACGACTGAAATCTTGGATCCAGGATCGAGAGCAACTGGAAGCTTCACCGTGAAGAATCTCCCACTGAAGCGAGAACCAGGCAAGAGGATTTTAGGAGAGACTGAGGAAAATGAACACAGCTAGTTCAGTCACAGCGAAACATCGTCCCTAAGACGAAAGCAGGTACCTTTAAGAGATCACCTTTAATGTTTTAATTTAAGCCTTTTAAGAGAAATGTCTAGACGTTCAACTAACAACCTAAACGTCCAACAATAGGATAATGATTAAAAACATTCTAGTAGAGCCACCCCAAGTAGTACTGGCAATCATTAAAAATAGGATTGGAGGCCAGGCATGGTGTGTCATCCTGGCACTCTGGGAGGCCGAGGAGGGAGGATCGCTCGAGGTCAGGAGTTCGAGACCAGCCTGAGCAAGAGCGAGACCCCGTCTCTACTAAAAAAAAATAGAAAGAAATTAGCAGGACAACTAAAAATATATAGAAAAAATCAGTCGGGCATGGTGGCGCATGCCTGTAGTCCCAGCACTCTGGGAGGCCGAGGTGGGAGGATCGCTCGAGGTCAGGAGTTCGAGACCAACCTGAGCAAGAGCGAGACCCCTGTCTCTACTAAAAAAAATAGAAAGAAATTAGCTGGACAACTAAAAATATGTAGAAAAAATTAGCC
>NW_012150818.1:127586-129528 GCF_000956105.1 Propithecus coquereli
TGCCGGGATGACAGGCCTGAGCCACCTCGCCCGGCCTCCTCCGGTACTTTTTGAAACCCAATCCTTCTTCTGACCTTCCCACCCTTCTCCCTTCCCGTTCCTACAGGCTTTCCTTTACAAAGCCCCTCTGCCTATCACAAGGAGGCTGCAAGAACTATGACGACTGGTCAGTTTCTTTACAACCTCTAGAAGCCAGAGCATACTCTGGGAAGGGTTTTGTTACCAGAGATGATGTGTAGCAGTTAAGGCAGAGCCTCCCGCTGCAAACTACCTGGGAATTGCTACTTGCTGTGATGCCATCTTGGCCACATGATGTCAGCTCGCCTCACTGTCCTCAGTGGTCAAATGGGAATGCTACCCACCCCCTACCTTGCAGAGTTGTAGTATCGTGTGCAACCCTTGCACATGCGTGGCATGCGGTTGTTGCTATTCCTACCATCATCAAGAGAGAGGAAACTGAAAGTAATATTGAGAACCCTGGGCCGGGCGCGGTGGCTCACGCCTGTCATCCCAGCACTCTGGGAGGCCGAGGCGGGAGGATCGCTTGAGGTCAGGAGTTCGAGACCAGCCTGGGCAACATAGCGAGACCCCGTCTCTACTAAAAACAGAAAGAAATTAGCCAAACAACTAAAAATAGAAAAAATTAGCCGGGCATGGTGGCGTGCCTGTCATCCCAGCTACCCGGGAGGCTGAGGCAGGAGGATCGCTTGAGGCCAGGAGTTGGAGGTTGCTGTGAGCTGGGGTGAAGCCACGGCACTCTAGCCCGGGTGACAGAGCGAGGCTCTGTTTCAAAAGAAAAAAAATAAATAAATAACCGTGCACCGAAACCTGACAACTCATTTAATCCTGCCAAGGATGCCCGAGAATAGACGTTGTTATCTTATTTTAAACAGGACAGGGGCCTCTAATCCCATCTCTGCAAGAGTTTAGCAGGCTGGACGAGCAGGCTGAGCCTCAACTTCCTCCCTTGCAAAGGGAAACAACATTGCGTGCCTCCTTGAGCCACCGCGAGGACTAAGCGACACCGCAGAGGCTTTCTTAACAAACGACGACTTCCTTCCCCAGCTTTCCACCTCCACGCCCAGCGCCTCCGCCCCGCCCCGCCCCCTACTGCTCACTGCGCACGCTCAGATTCAGCCCCAGGAAGTGAGCCCAAGCCCCGCCCCAGCTCAGCGTTCCCAGCCTCCCGAGTCGACCCGGAAGTAGAATCCCCAACAGGTCAAAGACGTCCCCGACGCCCTGCTCCGGCAACCGCCGCCAGGGGGCGCATGAGGTCGCCATGTTGGCTCGCACATACACACAAACACACCCCCCCCCGCCTCGTCACGTGAGCCGACGGCTCCGGAAATGCAGCAGTGGCCGCTCCCATACAAGGGCCTGCTCCCCTTGCGGTCGTAGGAAACGCGGAGAGGCTGTTTGCGGAAAAGGCGCAGCGATTGCCAGCGTTTCTGGCAAAACATGGCTGCCGCGGAGCTCCCCGGCGTTTCCGGACGGAGGTAGGAGGCCCCCAAGTACAAGATGGCGGCGCGGACGCGCAGAGGCTGATGGGAGCGTGCGTGCTCCAGGCACGTCGGCCTCTCGGGGGCCCCGCCCTCGCTTGCGTGCGGGACGGAGGAGCCGCCTCGGGGGAGGGGCTGAGTGCGGGGTCCCCGTCACCTCCTTGCAGCGCGTTAAGGCGACGTTACCGCCTGACGATTGTGACAGCTGGGCGGTGCGGGGGTTCCTGCAACCTCGGACGGGCTCCCGTCCTCAGACTTCCTTTTCCATCTTCCGCCACCAATCTGGGGACGGGTGGAAGGAACTCGAGCCCGTCGTTAAAAAGAGCAAAGCAGCACTTTGTAATCCTGATGCGGAACCGACTCCTGGATATATTAAGGGAAAGAAAGCAGAGCGCGGGAAATTGTGTATACAGATATCTGCCTTTGTGTTTTTATTTTTTTTT
>NW_012150818.1:129578-130368 GCF_000956105.1 Propithecus coquereli
AGGCTGACGCCACGGCACTCTAGCCCGGGTGACAGAGCGAGACTCTGTCTCCAAAAAAAAAAAAAGTTTCAAAGTGAATTTTTTGAAAACACCCCAACTATAGCACCAGCTAATGAGAAGAGAGGAAGGCTAAGGGGAGGGCATGCTCCTTCCCTATAGAGCAAGAGTCAGAAAATTGCCACCTGCAGGCCAGCCACGTGTTTCTGTAAATAAAGTTTTATTGGAACACGGTCCCACTCATTCATTGACCTATGATTTATTAGCGCTTTCACACTACGAAACCACAGTTGTGTCGCTGTAACAGAGACCTGTATGGCCCTCAGAGCCTAAACTATTTACTACTGAAACGTTTCAAAAAAAAAAGTACGCCCACTCCTGTGTTCTTATTATGTAAGATGTTAACACAAAGGAGAGCTGGGTCAAGGAAGCCAGGGGAAAATTGGGAGCTGTGCAGATAGTCCTAGATCAGACAGGTTTTCTCTCTACGGTTTTTTTCAACTCTTCTATAAATCCAAAATTCAAAATTAAAGACGAGACATTTTAAAAGATACCATTAATGGAACGGAAAGCAAGCATCAGAATGGGAGAACATAACTGGAACACATCTAACGGGCAGAGAACCATACCAAAAATATATATGAAAAGACAAATTAATAAGGAAAAGACAACACAGTAGAAAAATTAGCAGAAGAATTTGACCAGGCACTTCCAAAAGAACAACACACAAATGGCCAATAAGGATGAAAAAGCATGCAATGTAATTAATAATCAGGGAAATGGGGAGTCACTT
>NW_012150818.1:139478-140271 GCF_000956105.1 Propithecus coquereli
TTATGGTCTGTTCTTTTTTAGCTGGGATCTCTTTCCCAAGTTCCAGACCTCCACAATCTTACTCTGTCCTCGTCGCCTCCATTTGGTTGTCCCAAACAGGTACCTGACACTCATCATTTCGAAAGCATGAGTGTCCCCTGTGCCTTCCTTATCCACACCCAAGTGTAGTGAACATTGTTGGTTGTCTCCAGTAAAAATGACACACGAGGGCTTTATTTTTCCGCGTTTCGTAGAAGACATTTGGATCTTGCTGGCGTGGCCGTCCCATCGTGGCCATCAGGAACCCAGAATCAGTTTATCTTTGGGTAGAAAACTCGAGATGCGACGGCTTAGCCAAGCACAGATTTCATCTCTCTCGCAATCAAGAAGTCCAGAGAACTCAAATCATGTCATGGAGCCATGAGGGGCCAGGGTGACTTTTCGACTTTTGCTCAGTCAGCCTTTAGCTGATGGCTGTCATCGACACGTTTGTGACCTCAGGGTCACGAGATGATCGTGCGACCTCTTCTGAAACATCCACGTTGCAGACAGGACGAAGGGGTTAGTGAAAATGCCAGACTGTACTGGCCAGCTCAGCCCTTCTTCTGATGAGCTTTTGAGGAAGCTCCAGCCAGCAATTTGCCACCGACACCTCGTCGCCCAGAACCAAATTATTTGGCCACCTCTCCCCGAAAGTAATGCTGAGAAATGTAGTTCTTTCTCTGGGCTTGTTGTTGCCTTCAAACAGATCAGGGTTCTATTAAAAGAGCAAATTGGCCGGGCGCGGTGGCTCACGCCTGTAATCCTAGCTCTC
>NW_012150818.1:144736-146084 GCF_000956105.1 Propithecus coquereli
ACTTTACAATCTTGCCATATTGCAACCTCGTAACAACTCTACTAAGTCGTTCCTATCTGCCCAATTTACAGATGGGGAAGACTGAGGCACACACACTGGCCAGAAAGGAATAAGTAGCCAAGCTGGGATTTTTTTGAACTCAGGCAATCTGGGTGGAGTTTGATTTTAACCACACTGGTAATTCTCATGCCAGGGAGGTCAGGTATAGAAAATCGTCCACCAGACACAAAAAGTAGCCGCAAGGGAAGAGCAAATGCCCACGTTACCCATCACGAATTTTAACATTATACACTAATGGCCGGTGTTGTTTCTCGTCTGACCCCACCCACTTCCTATCTCCTCGTTTATTCTGGAGTCAATCGTATTGTAAAAACTGCTGGGAGCACACCCCGCGCCACCCTCACTTTGGGGACGAACAGGCTCCACGGTGCCCAGCTGCGACTAAGTCCCCAGCCCTTCTGGCTTGCGCAGCCCAACTACAAGGCATCTCCGGTTTCCCAGGCAACAGCGGCTGGCTTTTGTTAGCCGGAACTACAACTCCCATGATGCTTAGGGTCTCCGAGACGTGCGTTTGAGCGGACCCCTGCCCCAGGGGTTGCTGGGAGTTGTAGTTTTTTTTTTCCTGCCCCAGCTTCTGCGCTCCCAGACAAAGCCGGGTCCCGCCCCGTTTTCAGAATCTAACCTCGTCGTCTCTGGTCTCCCAGGGGACATGTTCGAAAGCCACCCCTTCCACCTTCATCCTGTGCAGCTCGGACCGCTAACATTTTTTTCTTGATCTTTCCCTCTCTCTCTCTGAACCACTTGAGAGTAAATCGAAGGCATGTGTTTGCATAATCCCTAACTTCCAAGATTATTCACTAAGCACAAAGGCGTTTTGTTGCAAAATCAGAGTGCAATGATCAAAATCAGAAAATCTGATTGATACAACATCGTTATCTAATTCACAGACCATATTTAAGTTGTTTTCAATTGTTCCAGTAATGTCCTTTTGTCGCTCTAAAAATTTTTTAATTGTTATTTTAATTATTACGGGTACATAATATTTGTGTGTATTTTTAGGGTACAGGTGATGTTTTGATCCAGGCATAACCTGTAATAAGCAAATCCAGATAATGGGGTATCCCTCGCCTCAAGCATTTGTCATTTCTTTGTGTTAGGAACATCCCAGTTCCACTGTTTTTTAGTTAGTTTAAAGCATACTATGACTTAATTGTTGCCTATAGTCAGTTTGCTGTGCTATCAAATATTGTTGATTCTATCTAACTATCTAACTATATTTTTGCACCCCTTAACCATTCCCACTCTATCCCCTGTTCCCTGCCACCCTTCCCAGCCTCTGGTAACCATA
>NW_012150818.1:146134-147761 GCF_000956105.1 Propithecus coquereli
GAAGTGTCCCTTGGGCTAATTATTTTTAGCCACAGATGTCTGTCTCTTGGATGGACATTCTTTGATCAGTTGTCATCCTATGGCTCCTTACAGATCTGCTTTGTCGTTCAAAGCAGGTGAGAACCACAGGGTTAGGACTATAGTGTCACCTTGGAAAGTGGTTACCACTGACGTTTGACATGCCCTCCTAAGGTGAAATAACTTTTAATATGTAAACTATGACGTTCGAATATTCCTTCAGCACAAAGCCCTACAAAACCCCTGCAATCATTTCTGTCTGTAATATAGGAAAATTAATTTCCGAGGCGACAATCGTTAAATAAAATTTATGGGAGATCATTGATTTGCACTGAGCTCCAATATTAGGCCCCCACAGACCAACCAAAAATGGAGTCACTCATGCTAAGGTTTCATGTCAGCAAACTGAAACCTACAGTGTCTGCTTATAAGATCTGACCTTCCAAGACATTAGGAGAGAGACAACAGCCAAATCCCCAAATAGACCAGTTTAAAAAAAGAAAAAAAGAAAAAAGGTTTACAGCAGACACTCAAAAATGATAAGGAATTCTTCCCCTTTGCTTTAAGCCACACAAGGATAATCCCAGCACTCTGGGAGGCCAAGGCGGGAGGATCGCTCGAGGTCAGGAGTTCGAAACCAGCCTGACCAAGAGCGAGAGACCCCATCTCTACTAAAAAATAGAAAGAAATTATCTGGACAACTAAAAATAGATAGAAAAAATTAGCCGGGCAGGGTGGCGCATGCCTGTAGTCCCAGCTACTTGGGAGGCTGAGGCAGGAGGATCGCTGGAGCCCAGGAGTTTGACGTTGCTGTGAGCGAGGCTGACGCCACGGCACTCACTCTAGCCAGGGCAACAGAGTGAGACCCTGTCTCAAAAAAAAAAAAAAAGAAAAGAAAAGAAAAAAAAAACATAAACATCTCTCCTGCACCCTGTATTGCCACCTCCCTGACATAAGTAACCACTTTTAAACCTTTATGCTCCAATAAATGAAAACATATACAAACATGTATGCACAGATGTATGGTTGGCTGGAGGTTGGTCTCTTTTTCAAACTGGGGAGTTAGATCACGTGACTTTGCAATGTGATTTTATGAATAAATATATGCGTGTTTGTGCAAGTTTATATATATGTGTGTGCGTGCGTATATGTATTTAGAAACTGTTTCCCTCTGCCACCCAGGCTGGACGGCAGTGGTGTCATCGTAGCTCACTGCAGCCTCAAACTCTTGGATCAAGCGATCCTCCTGCCTCAGCCTCCTATGTAGCTGGGATTACAGGTGTGAGCCACCACACCCGGCTCCATTTTATTTTATTAATTAATTTATTTTTGGAGACAGGGTCTTGCTGTCGCCCAGGCCGGAATACAGTGGCACGATCATAGCTCACTGTAAACTCAGACTCCTGGGCTTAAGCGATCCTTCTGCCTCAGCCTCTTTTCAATCGGATTTTTAAAATAGTTTTTAAAGTTCTTGGTATACAATTCCCCCCCACTGCTAGATTTGACTGGCTTTTAAAAAAAGAATAATAAAGGTTTATTTTTTAAATCAAAGTCATAGACACTTGCCTATTTTTGAATTGAGTTTTGTTGCTGTTGAGTTTTAGGAGTC
>NW_012150818.1:158731-159217 GCF_000956105.1 Propithecus coquereli
CTACCCAGTCCAACCTATTTAAGTGAGTGATAAATATCGTAGCCATATGCAAGGTTTGGGGTTAGAGCAATGATCAGCGCCTTGTCATTCATTCACGAAATATTTCGCGTGCCTCCCATATAGCAGACATCGCTGGGTATTGACTCAGGGACATCGGCGTGGCTCCTGCCCTCGGGGAATTTTCAGATGCTGCGTGATCACAGCCGGGAACTCTGCGACGGAAGGACTTAGGGGTAGAATTTGAGGCTTTTGGAAAGAGGAGTTATTTTTCGTCTCCGCAGGTGAATCCATAGGAACCCAGGCAGTCTGGTATTCTGGCTAACTTGAAGGCTTTGTTAATTTTCACAACCGCATTTGTATGGTTTGCTCTTGAAAGAGCATAGAAGATAACATTACAGTTTCTGATTGATTATATCTTTGGAAGAGTTAACCTTCAACGATGAACTTGGGTCTCTTGCTTTGGTGGCTTTTTCTTTTTTTTTTTTT
>NW_012150818.1:159267-162097 GCF_000956105.1 Propithecus coquereli
CAGCTACTCCTGTCGTCCCAGCTACTCTTATAGTCCCAGCTACTCCTGTCGTCCCAGCTACTCCTGTCGTCCCAGCTACTCCTATAGTCCCAGCTACTCCTATAGTCCCAGCTACTCCTGTAGTCCCAGCTACTCCTGTCGTCCCAGCTACTCCTATAGTCCCAGCTACTCCTGTAGTCCCAGCTACTCCTGTCGTCCCAGCTACTGGGGCGGCCGAGGCAGGGGGATCGCTTGAGCCCAGGAATTGGACGTTGCTGTTCGCTGGGCTGACACCACGGGACTCTAGCCCGGGTGACAGAGTGAGACTCTTGTCTCAAAAAAAAAAAAGAATACAAAATGTAATTCATAATACACATTTTGCAAACTCTGAGAAGACAGGAACCACCTCCACTGGACCAAAGATCTATGAGAAACCACCGGCACAAACGCCCTAAGGGCAGATCATTTAACAGATTCCCGTGGAAGCCAAGAGGAAGTCAAGGTTGCCACCAAATGACCGATTCCTTGTTGAGCATCGTAAACGCCATGTTTTCTCTCTGTTTCTCTCAACCCTCCATGCCTTTCGTTGGACTCATCCGATTTTCTTTGATCCACTTTCTCCTCGATCTGTTTTGACATTTTATATTTGATTTCGGTGCATTTAGTGGCTCCCAATGGGCTTTGAGAATCTTTTTCGAGGGCTTCGTGGTTTCTCCATATTCTCGAACTATCTCCTCTGCCAAAGTGTCCTGGTCATGTCTAATTCTGTTACGTTCTGTATCTCCAAGCCACTCCATCGGTGCAGTCATTTGCAGTCTCCTAGAAGGGTCGCACGCATTGTCACCAGGGAGGCCTCGCTCATGTCCCCGCTGTGCCACCTTCTGTGCGAGCCAGCTGGAGCGACCTTCTGTTCTGGACTCACTTCCTTATTTGTAAACGGTAATAATCTTTGCTTAAGTGGTTAAAGTTACGACAGACAAACGGTGCCTTCCGGAGAGGGGCATTACTGGAGTCAACAACGTCCCCTTCGTCCTCTGTCCCACGGCGTTTTTTATTCTGGGGTCAACAGGGCATGGCTGAGGACTCGGCGTGTGGGTCCAACATGGCGCCGCCCTGCTCCCCGTACGAGCCTCCAAGATGGCGACGACCACCTGGGGGCGGACATCTTTGTACCACGTGACCCGGGCCCAGGCCCTCGGAGGCCGGAAGGTGACGTCATCTGGAGGCGGGGCTTCCCCTCAGCTCCCCCGGGCGTCGAGCGTCTCGTGACAGGTACTTCCGCTCGGGGCGGCGGCGGTGGCGGAAGTGGGAGCGGGGCTGGAGTCTTGGCCATAAAGCCGAAGGCTACGGCGGCGGCGGCGGCGGCGTTAGCGACTCGGACACCGCGGAGGCGGCCGCTGGAACCGGAACTTGCACTTCTCCGCTTACGCCCTTCGTTGCGTCTCTTCCCAGGCGGGAGCCCCTCGCGACGCGCCCGTCCCCGAGCCCGCAGCGCAGCGGCGGCGGTAAGCGGCGGGCCCAGCCCCGCCGGCGGCCTGTCCCCATCCCCCTCCGCAGCCCCTCGGTCGCCAGGGCCGCGCGTCCTCCGCGTCCCCCCTTCCGGTGGGCTCCGGGCCCGGCCCACGTATTGCGGGGAAACTCGGTCTCCTTCGGGCACCGGGGCCGGGACCGCGCCCGGCTGGGGGAGAGGTCAGAGGTCGCCGGGCGTGACCTCCGCTCCGCTGGGCGACCCCAGGCGGCCGGTCGCGGACGCCTCGCTGACCGGTGACGTCAGTCCCGGAGCCCCGAGGAGGTTCCCCGACTTCCTGGGGCGCGCCGGGCGTCCCGGCCCGGCCTGCGCGCTGCCGTGTCGCGGGGGGGACGGGTGCCAGGCGCCCCGGGGACCGAGCCACGTCCCCATCGGTGCGTGTCCCCACCTCAACAGTCTGACCCCTGTTGGCGGGACAGGTTCCCCGACGGCCCCTGGGTCAGGGCGGCGAGGCCGGTCACGTGCGCCGGGGCTCGCCTGCAGCCCCCACAATGCACGCCGGACGCCTGTGGTCCACTGGGGACGGCGAGCTTTTTGTCGTAAGCGTGTCGACCCCCGGTGCATCCGTGGAGAAGTTTGCAAACTCACCGCGGGAAATGGGACGAGCAGATTTGCTGTCGCTTCTTGTGCGCTGGACACAGGTTTCGATGTTTGAGCGTCTGAGCGAGCCTGCGAGGCACCGCGCGTAGATGGGAAAATTGGCGGCACAGAGAGGTCAAGTCATTTGTCCAAGGTCAATAAGTTAGGCAGCGTGGATTCCTGAGCGCCGGCCTCCGTCTGCAGGTCGCCCTGCTTTCAGGCGTCCCTGAAAGCTTGTCATTTACCTTCGGCCCGCGGGTGGCTGCACCCCACTGCCCCCCCTCCCTCCGCGTCCCCTCTAGTGGTGACATTTGAAAGCCTCTCTGGTGGCACTGGTTCTGCCTCAAAGGCATCAGACATCTGTCTCCATCCGTGACTTAGGACGTGTGGCTGTCACCACGTTGACAGCCCTCGAACACTCGAGTATTAGCGAGGCGCTTCGTGGAAGTCTGAAAGATTTTGCCACCGAAGTCTCGGTGTCACTCGGGTCGGGCCTGGCACAGCCGCGATGTGGACCTTTCTTGCAGCCCTGGTGGAGGGGCGTCCGGGCGGTCGGTTCTTCCTTATTCAAGATACTGGATCTTTGGATTCCGAAAGAAGGGGCTCCTGTGTCTTCCTTGTGACTTTAGGCAGCTGATGGGCCGCGTGACTTCTCATCCGTGGATTAATAGCGTCCTGTCGGGGTTGTTTCTTTCTTCCAACTTGGGAGGGTTGGAGTCTAAGAACTGGAAGATGAGTCACAAG
>NW_012150818.1:162147-164972 GCF_000956105.1 Propithecus coquereli
CAGGCGTGAGCCACCACGCCCGGCCCTCAGAATCATTCTTAACTCCTGCAGTGGGTTAAATAGTAACCCCCAAAAAGATAGGTTCTATGTTCTGGAACCTGTGAGTGTGACCTGATTAGGAGAAAGTGTCTTTGCAAATATAAGGATCTCTAGATGAGATCATCCTGTATTATCTAGCTGGCCATAAATCTAATACCAACTATCCGTTTAAGGGACACAGAGAAATCCAAGTAGAGACGGAGCCAGAGATTAGAGTGAGAAGCCACAAGCCAAGGAATGCTGAAGCTGGAAGGAGAAAAAGAGAAAAAAAGGCAGCTTCATTAAGGACTTAATCAGAGGTTTCCATACTGTTTTAGGGTGCGGAATAGGCAGGTGGTGGGGAACCCTCAGAGGTCAACCAGCAGGGAAAGAGGAGCTCTTCCATGCATGGCTCCAGCCCCATGTTCTTGCTGCATCCAAAACAGCTTCCATTCTATCTGTTTTCAGTACTAAAAATCATTCGAGAACCATCGCCCTAGCATCTTTTAGGCCCCAGGTTGGAAGACATGCTCCCGATGGCCTCGTTGAGTGGCTGGATCTCAAGATATCCCTGGAAGAAATGGATGGGCTATAGGAGGAGAAAAATCAATCTGCGTAAGTACTGCTGAGAGAGCTGGGACCAGGAGAACGAGAAGGATAGTTCCAGAAGCAGATATTCCCAAATCCTCTTCCAAGTGCCTCCTTTTCTTTCCCCTACCCAGTTTTTTAATTTTAAAATGCATGTTGGGCCGGGCGTGGTGGCTCACGCCTGTCATCCTAGCAATCGGGGAGGCCGAGGCGGGAGGATCGCTTGAGGTCAGGAGTTCGAGACCAGCCTGAGCAAGAGCGAGAACCCGTCTCTACTGTAAATAGAAAGAAATTAGCCAAACAACTAAAAGCAGAAAAAATTAGCTGGGCACGGTGGGGCATGCCTATAGTCCGAGGATCGCTTGAGCCCAGGAGTTGGAGGTTGCTGTGAGCGAGGCTGACGCCACGGCACTCACTCTAGCCAGGGCAACAGAGTGAGACTCTGTCTCAAAAAAAATAAAAATTAAAAAGAATCATATGGAGAGTTAGACAATTTGTCATAGCAAACACAGCAAAGTATCTATGCCACGTTTCCAGAGGGGAACAGTGCATAAGACAGCTGCCCGGTGTACTATGTGTCTGCTCTAGGTTTGCTACCTGTTTGCACACAAACGCTAATACTAAACGTAAGGGCAACAATGTTATTAGTTCAGATCTCTTTACAAACTTGTTGACGGCGAATCAAATAACCAAAACTTTTTGTTGTTGTTGAGACAGAGTCTCACTCTGTTGCCTGGGCTAGAGTGCTGTGGCATCAGCCTCGCTCACACCAACCTCCAAATATTGGGCTCAAGCGATCCTCCTGCCTCAGCCTCCCGAGTAGCTGGGACTACAGGCATGCGCCACCGTGCCCGGCTAATTTTTTCTATATAGCTTTAGTTGTCCAGATAATTTCTTTCTATTTTTTAGTAGAGATGGGGGGGTGTCTCGCTCTTGCTCAGGCTGGTCTCGAATTCCTGACCTCGAGCGATCCTCCCACCTCGACCTCCCGAGTAGCTGGGACTACAGGCATTCGCCACCATGCCAAGCCCATTTTTTAAAAATTTTTTGTAGAGATGGGGTCTTGCTATGTTGTCCAGGCTAGTCTCCAACTGCTGACCTCGAGCGATCCTCCCGCCTCGGCCTCCCAGAGTGCCGGGATCACAGGCGTGAGCCGCCACGCCCGGCCCATCCATACAATTCAACAAATGCGGCAAAGATAGATTTGGCCAGACAAGGTTTTCCTGGGGAAGTAGGGAGTAGGAGGAGCCCTCGTGAGTGAGGCTCAACGGTGGTTCCCCTTGGCACTGATGTCATCTTCTGAAGGGGACTGAAACTCCAGAAATGAACTGTCCCCACCCCCCAATCCTCCGTTTTTTTGGCTCTTGGCTTTCCGCTGACCCGTGTCTCCCATACAACGTTGCCATGGTAATCTCGGGCGTGCATTTCTCTGTGTTATCAAACACTCACCTGTTAATGCCACGTAATAACGCTCTCTATGCTTCTCTGCAGTTCGCTGCAGAGACACGTTCTGAACGTGTGGATCCTCTTCATTTCTTTGCCCTCCCCTCTCCCCTCCCATCCTGTTGTTTTTCCTCCACACGTAGGGCATTAAAAAAAAAAATCGTTTGCATTTCTGTTTTAGACCTTTTGTTTTGCTAACTTCTTCGTCCTGCCGGTGCTCCGTGCAATTTGCAAATCAAAGGTAAAAGTGTTGCCCGTGGAAATCAAAACAGGCTTCGTAGCAGCCTCTCTGGCTAGTTTCAATTTTGGTGCTAGCTCCAGGCCCTGGGCCCGATGACAAATTTAAGAATAGCTACTTGCAGAATGTCCCCGTGAAGGAAGAGGACAGCCTGGGAGTTGCTTCCAAGGGTGACCTACAGTGTGGGCCGTGTTTATTTGCTCGGAGCTACAGTGTTTGATGCATGATGTCATCTCTGCTGTGGGGACCGGTCTGCCCGACCGTGTCGTTCATTTCCTGGTGGCCTCGGACAGGACAAATCGGAGGAAGCGTGTTCAGGGGAAAGCCTGGGGACCTGGGAGCGTTAGGACCTCCGCGGCCTCGGCTTGCTTGTGTGGCCGCTGCCAGGTAAAGAGAAGGAGGTTCTCTGTTCTCCCCCAGCCTGTCGGGTGACGGCGGTGGCTTTCTGGCCGTTCGCCACGACCGTCCGGCAGTCCTTTAAAAATGACTTGGCGAAGTAGATTTTTTACCTTGTTGATTTCCAGTTTTGGTAGGGTGT
>NW_012150818.1:167436-167748 GCF_000956105.1 Propithecus coquereli
ATAAGTGAACAGTTTGGAGAATTTTCACGAACTCAGAAGTCCCGTCTATCTCTTTGAAGCAGTCAACATCCCCCTGCCCCTGGGTAACCAGTCGGCCGATTGGTAACACTATAGACTAATTTTGCCAGATTGGGACACTGTGTAAATGGAAATCATGCACTGTGTATTCTTCTGTGTCTGGTTTCTTGGACTCAGTGGGTCTTTTTTTTTTTTCCTATCTATTTTTAGTTGTCCAGCTAATTTCTTTCTATTTTTAGTAGAGATGGGGTCTTGCTCTTGCTCAGGCTGGTCTCGAACTCCTGAGCTCGAGTG
>NW_012150818.1:167798-168824 GCF_000956105.1 Propithecus coquereli
TTCTGGCCGTTCGCCACGACCGTCCGGCAGTCCTTTAAAAATGACTTGGCGAAGTAGATTTTTTACCTTGTTGATTTCCAGTTTTGGTAGGGTGTGATAAAAAGTCGACTTCCATTTGGTAAACTTTTTAGCTTGAATTGCAACACCGGAATGAAATTAACACCCGAATGAAATTAACACCCGAATGAAATTAACATTTGAAAAAACACATCTGGCCTGTCATCCTAGCTCTCTGGGAGGTGGAGGCGGGAGGATGGCTTGAGCTCAGGGGTTCGAAAACAGGCTGAGCAAGAGTGAGACCCCGTCTCTACTAAAAATAGAAAGAAATTAGCTGGACAACTAAAAATATTTAGAAAAAATTCGCCGGGCATGGTGGCGCATGCCTGTAGTCCCAGCTACTCCTGTAATCCCAGCTACTCGGGAGGCTGAGGCAGGAGGATCGCTTGAGCCCAGGAGTTGGAGGTTGCTGTGAGCAAGGCTCACGCCACGGCACTCACTCTAGCCTGGGCAACACAGTGAGACTCTGTCTGGAAAAAAAAAAAAAACCCATCACAGACTTTATGCAAAATGGTGCATCTTACATGGGGTATATTCTCAACTTGCCAACAGTTCTCCGTGCGCTTGCAGACATGGGGTCCCCTGAGAGTCCAGGTCATTCAAGAGCCACTCTTAAATCCTTTGACCTGCACCATGTTGATAGTTCTTAAAAAGGCTGGAGTGCAGTGGCGGGATCCTAGGTCACAGCAACGTCCAACTCCTGGGCTCAAGCGATCCTCCTGCCTCAGCCTCCTGAGTAGCTGGGACTACAGGTGTGCACCACACCCGGGTAATTTTTAAATTTTTTTGTAGAGATTGGGGTCTCACTATGTTGTCCAGTTTGATCTCAAACTTGCCTCAAGCGATCATTCCTGCCTTTGCCTCCCAAAGTGGTAGGATTGCAGACGCGAGCTGCCACGCTGGCCTGTAGAAGCCTTGTCACACAACATTCTCCTTTACGTGCCTTTTTTTTTTTTTTTTTTTTTTTTT
>NW_012150818.1:171134-172962 GCF_000956105.1 Propithecus coquereli
ATATATGTTTAGTTGTCCAGATCATTTCTTTCTATTTTTAGTAGAGATGGGGTCTCGCTATGTTGCCCAGGCTGGTCTCGAACTCCTGACCTCCAGCGATCCTCCCGCCTCGGCCTCCCGGAGTGCTGAGATCACAGGCGGGAGCCACCGCGCCCGGCCTTTTTGAGACTTTGTGTTGTTGTGTGCAGTTGAAACTCTGTTTTCATTGCTCGGTTGTATTCCCTTACGCGATTTTTCCTGATGCGTCTGAGTGGAAAGACTGAGTTGTAGGGTGTGTATCTGTGTTCATTTGCTGGGGCCACCTTGACAAATACCGCAGACTTGGTGGCTTCAACAACAGAAATCAGTTCTCTTAATCCTGGAGGGTAGAAGTTTGAGATCACGGTGTTGGCAGGGTTGGTTTCTTCCGAAGCCTCTGTCCTTGGCTTGTAGATGGCTGTCTTTTCTTCCCTGTATTGTCGCCCGGTCTTTCCTCTCTGTGTATCTGTCCCTGTCTCCTCTTGTAGGACACCCGTCATACAATGGGCCACCCTAATGACCTCATTTAACCTTTTCAATTTTTAACTTAATTTTTTTTATTTTTGTAGATATAGGATCTTGCTATGTTGCCCAGGCTGGCCTTGAACTCCTGGCCTCCAGTGATCCTCCCACCTCGACCTCCTAAAGTGCTAGGATTGCAGGGATGAGGCCCCATGCCTGGCCAGTGGTCTTATTCTGTATTCCCCACAGCTGCCGGCAGTGTTTTCTTATAGTAGACAAGAAGCATAACTTCCATCTAATTTTTTCTATATATTTTTAGTTGTTTGGCTAATTTTTTTCTATTTATAATAGAGGTGGGGGTCTTGCTATGCTGCCCAGGCTGGTCTCGAACTCCTGAGCTTGAGCGATCCTTCCACCTTGGCCTCCTAGAATGCTGGGATTACAGGCACGGGCCGCCATGCCCGGCTAATTTTTCTATATATATATGTTTAGTTGTCCAGATCATTTCTATTTTTAGTAGAGACTGGCTCTCGCTATGTTGCCCAGGCTGGTCTCGAACTCCTGAGCTCGAGCGATCCTCCCACCCCGGCCTCCCGGAGTGCTGGGATCACAGGCGTGAGCCACCGCGCCCGGCCTTTTTGAGACTTTGTATTGTTGTGTGCAGTTGAAACTCTGTTTTCATTGCTCAATAGTATTCCCTTACGCGATATGTCCTGATGCGTCTGAGTGGAAAGACTGAGTTTTAGGGTGTGTATCTGTGTTCATTTGCTGGGGCCACCTTGACAAATACCACAGACTTGGTGGCTTAAACAACAGAAATCAGTTCTCTTAATCCTGGAGGGTAGAAGTTTGAGATCACGGTGTTGGCAGGGTTGGTTTCTTCCGAAGCCTCTTTCCTTGGCTTGTAGATGGCTGCCTTTTCTTCCCTGTATTGTCACCTGGTCTTTCCTCTCTATGTATCTGTCCCTGTCTCCTCTTGTAGGACACCCGTCATACAATGGGCCACCCTAATGACCTCATTTAACCTTTTCAATTTTTAATTTAATTTTTTGTATTTTTGTAGATATAGGATCTTGCTATGTTGCCCAGGCTGGCCTTGAACTCCTGGCCTCCAGTGATCCTCCCACCTCGACCTCCTAAAGTGCTAGGATTGCAGGGATGAGGCCCCATGCCTGGCCAGTGGTCTTATTCTGTATTCCCCACAGCTGCCAGCAGTGTTTTCTTCATAGTAGACAAGAAGCATAACTTCCATGCTGGAAACCGTAGCTTACTCCGCAAAATGAGAACTGGGAAAAAAATTTTTTTTTTTTTTTTTAGACAGAGTCTGGCTCTGTCGCCCGGGCTAGAG
>NW_012150818.1:184981-185486 GCF_000956105.1 Propithecus coquereli
AGAGTCTTCAAGAAGGTCGTACACTTAACGTTTGTAGTTTAAGAATTTCATTTCTACAGTTGCCCAATTGCCAGTTGTCATTTTTGCCAGTTTAACGAGTGGGGAAAAATCTGAATGATGCTTCATCGTCTAAGCCGCGTGTTTCTTTGATAGTTCGATAAAGCTTTTTTTTTTTTTTTAATTAAATTACCCATTTATAGTCTGTGGTTCTTATCCTCTAAAGCCGAAGTCACCGCTCCCCCTGCTTCGTAGACTTTTTCCGTGGCAATAACTTGATCCTTTTTCACGTGGCAAGCGTCCCTGGCTCGCTGCTCTTGGCTCGGCCCGGCGGGTGGCGTGCGTTTGCAGTGTAGACACTTTGCTGGAGTCGCATCTGCCTCTGTCAGTTTGTTCTGTTTTCCTGCTTTTATGTTGTGCTCAGGACGATAAAAACAGTATCATTTCTTCTCGTGCATTACCCTGTTTGGAGTTTTTTTCTATATGACACGATGTCAGGAGCTTTTTC
>NW_012150818.1:187231-188255 GCF_000956105.1 Propithecus coquereli
TACGCCGGGGACGGGCACCCGCCGTAGTGGGGATTTAGGTGGCTTCAGGGCGGTGTCTCGGGTAGTTTCTGGGGTTCCCGTGGCCGGGGTTTGCAAATGAGGAAAACAGCTCGTGCTCTGATGCCCAAGAGGGTCAGCCACGTAAGGTGGCCACGTGGTCACTGGCTGGCGGCAACACTGGTATACCGATGACATTTATTAACAACCGAGCTTGAAAATTCCCTGGCCCACACTCAAAATCGGCGACTCGCATCAATATCTTCTAAGAATCTCTTTGCAGAGCCTTTCGTCTTCTTTTTCCCCGTCTTTGGAATCGAAACCAGCCGCCAGGACCATAACTGATCTCTAGCTCGAAACGCGTTACCAGACTTCAAGGGGTGGGGACCTTTGGCCTTGGGGCCACGTGTGGCCTTCTGGGTCCCTGAGTGCAGCCTTTCGACCGAATCTCGACTGCACAGAACAAATCCTTTCCCTTGGGGAGGAAAGTAGGGGCCGGCTGGTAGGACCCCACATAGAATGCACGGTGTGGGGTGCGCCTCTCACTGCTGATTAAAAAAAAAAAATAAACAAAAATCCTAGATACGGTGGAAGACTGAAGGAAACAGGCTTTTAGAACTCCAGCTCCCACTGCCCTGCTAACTAGCGCTTGTAGGAACTTTCTAGATGAATGCTGGCAGGCTGAGATGCAGGGAGCATCTTCAGAGTCCAGCCGCGGGCACGAGGCTTTGGAGAGTGAGACAGGCTGACCCTGGGTGGAGGCCACCGCTCTGGGGTGCGTGCCTGGCAAAGCGCCCTCTGGTCCGGCTCCCATCCTGCGTTGCTCCTGTCCCGGAAACAGCCTCCGAAGCCCCGGGAGACGCCCTGTGGACGGTGGTCAGGTGTGGTGCTCCCTTTCAGCTCGTGGTCGTCGGTGCAGTGCCACCTGTTCAGAAAGGACAGTGGCGAGCCGAGCGTCTGGACACGGGGGTGTAGCCGAATTACCTTGCCCGGGTGCCGCGACCTGCTGCTTCTCTTGGTGCCTTCT
>NW_012150818.1:195937-197009 GCF_000956105.1 Propithecus coquereli
CAGCAGATTATGGGGGTACAGATGTTTAGGTTACGTATGTTGCCCTTGCACCCCTTCCTTCCCCGGACCGGCTTTTAATCAGAGTCTTAGAAGGAGTAAAGAGAGAATAGATTAAAGGTAGTAGGCCGGGCACTGTAACCCCAGCACTTTGGGAGGCCAAGGCGGGAGGATCGCTTGAGGCCAGAAGTTTAAGACCAGCCTGACCAACATAGCGAGATCCTGTTTCTACAAAAAATAAAAAAAATTAGCCGGGCATGGTGGCCCACACCTGTAGTCCCAGCTAGCCCAGGCAACAGAGTGAGACCCTGTCTTTTTTTGACGGGGTGGCAGGGGGGACAGAGTCACCCTGGGTGGAGTGTGTAGTGACATCACCGTAGCTCACTGCGATCTCAAATTTCTGGCCTCAGGCCTCAAGCGATCCTCCTGCCTCGGCCTCCAGAGTAGCTGGGACTACAGGCATGCGCCACCGTGCCCGGCTAATTTTTTCTATTTTTAATTGTTTGGCCAATTTCTTTCTATTTTTAGTAGAGACGGGGTCTCGCTCTCGCTCAGGCTGGTCTCAAACTCCTGACCTCGAGCGATCCTCCCGCCTCGGCCTCCCAGAGTGCTGGGATGACAGGCATGAGCCACCGCTGAAAGTGACCCCCTTTTCTAAAGCAAGTACGTCACGGTTGTCAAAATAAAAAGGGGAGGGAAACGTACTCTTGACTGTAGGTGTATATCTTTCAGCGCGAGTGGCAAGAGTCATAAAGGACATCCACAGTCAGAAAGAAACTGATTTCGTGTAGCAAGGTCTGTGATAAGGAAGCACAGTTAATAGTAGGCGTGTGTCTGTTTCTGGAATTATGACTCTAACATTAAGAGTACGTAACTTGCAAACTAATATAAGGAAGCAAAGATTGAACATATGTGATGTAATGCGTAGGGGCAGATTAACGAATATTAAGTTTCGGGGTTTTTAAAAAAATTCCTGGGCCGGGCGCGGTGGCTCACGCCTGTGAGCCCAGCACTCTGGGAGGCCGAGGCGGGAGGATCGCTCGAGGTCAGGAGTTCGAGACCAGCCTGAGCAAGA
>NW_012150818.1:197059-198264 GCF_000956105.1 Propithecus coquereli
AGTAGAGACGGGGGTCTTGCTATGTTGCCCAGGCTGGTCTCGAACTCCTGAGCTTGAGTGATCCTCCCGCCTCGGCCTCCCAGAGTGCTGGAATCACAGGCGAGAGCCACCGCACCCGGGCCTTGTCCTGAGCATTCTATCCACTGTCTTCACAGCATTCTTAGGACACAAGAATTGTCACTTCTATATCCCTTTCCCAACAGATAAATTAAATGCCCTGCCCAAAGCCGTGCAGTTCATTAATAAGGAGCAAAACCAGAATAGAAATCCGAGTAGTTCGGGGTCATAATCCGTCTGCTCGAGTCCCTCCCGGTGCAGCCAGCAGTGTCGGCCTCGTCCCTCAAGAAGCTAGGTGGTCAAAGATGAGTTTTCCGGAAGGTCAGACTCGGGCTTTGACCCCCGAGAGCGAGTCAAGACAGCAGCCCGGTCTCGATCGGTAAACAGACCTTGGCCCGGCGAGCGCGGGAAGGTCGCCGGACAAAGACGGGGGGTGTTGTCCCGTGTATCGCCTGGGCCCGCGTGCAGACAGCCGCCAAGAAAATGTTTCTGGAAAAAGGTGGTCCCTAGGGCTGCGGAGCAAGGTATTCGCACACTGACCCGACACCTCACAACAGTTCTGTCCTTGGCACCGAGCATCCCGGTGGGGACGGCAGCTGTTTTCGTGGAGGTTGTTAGAACAGGGAGAAGACGGACAGACAGACAGACTAACATAAGGACGTCAAGCAGTGGTAAGAAGGGCTCTGAGGGAGAATGAAGCAGCGTCGCAGGATAGAGGGCAAACGAGAAGAAGGTGTGTTACTATAAGTAAAGGCGTCGCCTCTGCGAGAAGGTGACGCTCTTGCGGTCACCTGAACGAAGCGAGGACAAGGTCGCGATTAAGTCTGGAGCGTGAATGCAAATCTCTGACCCAACACACTGACCCGGCACCCAAGCAAGCCGAGTCTTTGCGACGCAGCTCCGGGGCCTGGCGCTCTGCTGACGGGTGACGCCCTCCGTCCATCAGGGTCCCCTGGGTGGCAGGAAAATAGCCGGCGGGAAGGCCCAGGGCCCGGGGAGGGTGTGTTTGGCCCTGGTGTCCCCGTGACGCTCACAGCGATCTCTCCTTCCCTCCTCTAGTTTGAAGGATGACCTCTAGGAAGAAAGTGTTGCTGAAGGTTATCATCCTGGGAGACTCCGGGTGAGTGTTTCCAGAATTCGACCTGCGG
>NW_012150818.1:200894-203359 GCF_000956105.1 Propithecus coquereli
ACAGGAGTAGCTGGGACTACAGGAGTAGCTGGGACTATAGGAGTAGCTGGGACGACAGGAGTAGCTGGGACTACAGGAGTAGCTGGGACTATAGGAGTAGCTGGGACGACAGGAGTAGCTGGGACGACAGGAGTAGCCGGGACTATAGGAGTAGCTGGGACGACAGGAGTAGCTGGGACGACAGGAGTAGCTGGGCCTACAGGCATGCATCACCGTGCTCAGCTAATTTTTCCTATATATTTTTAGGTGTCCAGCTAATGTCTTTCTATTTTTAGTAGAGAGAGGAGGGGGTCTCAGTCTTGCTCAGGCTGGTCTCGAACTCCTGGCCTTGAGCGATCCTCCTGCCTGGGCCTCCCAGAGCACTGGGATGACAGGCGTGAGCCACCGCGCCCGGCCAGATCAGGACTCCTAACACTCAGTTGACTCACTCTTCTAGGATAGAGCTAATGTGAATCTCCCCTCGCTGCCTCACCCACACATACACCTAGAGATCTTCCAAGTGTAACTGGAGTGTAAATAAACCAAGCTGGAGAGAAGGAAACTTCCAGATTACAGAGAACGACAGAACTGAAGCTAGTGCTAAGTCCGGGGCTCCCGCCATGGTGATTGGGAGTTTAGGACAGAGAACAGAGTTTATCAATCGTGCAGGGCAGGAGACAGAATGATACCAAGTTGGGGAGCCAGAACTGAGATCCCCAATACACACCAGCCCCCCCAGGACCCGGGAAGGGTGCAAAAGCAGAGTTGGAAACCTCAGCCCGAGGAAGAGGCAAAGCTTCTGTCCGCAGTACGGGTTCGGGACTTTATTGTGTGGATTTGAAGTTTATACTTTACAGGGTGCAGAAATCTCTGCCTTGATGAATTTAGCGTTATAACCCCTGGTAACTCCTGGCGCAAACAAAGACGAGACCACTCTGTAGGGACGTTTTTGTTTTTTTTTTTTTTGACGCCTGGGCTAGAGTGAGTGCCGTGGCGTCAGCCTCGGTCATTGCAACCTCCAACTCCTGGGCTCAAGCGATCCTCCCGCCTCAGCCTCCCGAGTAGCTGGGACTACAGCCATGCGCCACCATGCCCGGCTAATTTTTTCTGTTTTTAGTCGTTTGGCTAATTTCTTTCTATTTATAGTAGAGACAGGGTCTCGCTCTTGCTCAGGCTGGTGTCGAACTCCTGAGCTCAAGCGATCCTCCTGCCTCAGCCTCCCAGAGTGCTGGGATGACAGGCGGGAGCCACGACACCCGGCCTCTAGGGACGTTTTTTGCAACCTCGGAAGGGAAGGTGAGCTCACGGTCCCAAGAGGAAATAACGCACCACAAGAAACGCTCGCAATGACTAGAGGTGTCTTAAAAAGGAATAGAAACCGTCATGGAAAAGGGACCGTGTGAAAAATGAGGATATGGAAGATTCCAGAAGTGAAAAAACGGCATCGAAACGAAACCGAGCGGTTCAACTGCAGCCGAAGAACGCAGTCAGCTGCAAGAGGGGAGCAGATTTCGTAAGAGAAAACTTAGAATTGCGGAAGACCAGCAAACAACATCGTCGCAGCAGCTGGAGAGAAAAGACAGGTGACTTGTAAAGGGACAATGGAGAGACCGCCGGGTTGTCACTGGAAGGGAGGGGACGACTGCAGGGAGCTGCGGAGAAGGACCGTCTCCTGTGGAGGTCACGTGCATGTGACCGCAAGCCTCTCCTGTTCTAGAAGAGACAGGTGTTGGAGAGTTGAGATGTGGCTTCTTCCATGGCCGTTTGGGCTGAGGGATCCCTGGGTCAGAGGCCGGTACGGTGGAGCCCCGTGTGCGCCACTAAGCTGGCACCTCGAAGGGACGCGGTGCTCCGGTAGATCCTTCTGGAAAACCCCACAGGGCACTGAGCGGAGTCCGCAAAGAGCAGAAAATGCCAAGTTCCCGAGAGGCTGAAGCAGAAGCCTCGCTCTGGAGCTTTTGCAGCCAAAGACTAGACATCAACGAAAACCACCGTCTCGGGACAAAGGCATCTTCGTTCTAGAACCTGCGGAATCCCCATGCATTTTTCAAGGGCTTTTAGCAGCTCGCAGCAAAAGAAAATCAAAATGGGAAGACGAGGCATCCTGAGCCAGAAGCGGCGGAAACCTCCCCGGTGATGTCAGGGTGCTTCATCTGAGATGAACGAATCCCAGAGAACGCGCAGCCTGGCGCCCGTAGTTAATAATGCTCTTTGTGGACTTAAAAATTTGATGGCCGGGCGCGGTGGCTCGCGCCTGTAAGCCCAGCACTCTGGGAGGCCGAGGTGGAAGGCTTGCTTGAGGCCAGGAGTTCGAGACCAGCCTGGGCAACATAGCAAGACCCTGTCTCTAGCAAAAAAATATTTTGCTGAGAGGATCTTATTTTAAAGAGATCCTTATTTTAGGTGGATCTCATTTAAGTGTTCTTATCACAGAAAATAATAAGAGGGTAGGAAAAGACAAATAGCAAAAAGATTTGGTGAGAAGG
>NW_012150818.1:203409-204645 GCF_000956105.1 Propithecus coquereli
ACTAAAAATATATAGAAAAAATTACCTGGGCATGGTGGCGCACGCTTGTAGTCCCAGCTATTCGGGAGGCTGAGGCAGGAGGATCGCTTGAGCTCAGGAGTTGGAGGCTGCTGTGAGCGAGGCTGACGCCATGGCACTCTAGCCCGGGTCACAGAGTGAGACTCTATCTCCAAAAAAAAAATGGAAATGGAGGCCAGGATGGAAGGATCGCTTCAGGCTCGGAGGTCAAGACCAGCCTGGGCAACATAGCAAGACCCCACCTCTACAGAAAATGAGAAAAATTAGTCTGGCACGGTGGCGCATGCCTGTAGTCCCAGCTACTCGGGAGGCTGAGGCAGGAGGATCGCTTGAGCCCGGGAGGTGAAGGTCGCTGTGAGCGAGGCTGACGCCACGGCACTCACTCTAGCCTGGGCGACAGAGCTGGACTGTGTCTCGGGAAAAAAAAAAAAAGAGTCCCACTAACACGCTCTGGTCCATCCACTCGGGCTTCGTACCCCAGGGGGCGATCCAGGGCTGTGTCTCTGAGCCCACAGCGTTCGGGGGACAAAACTCTCCTCGGCCTTTGGCAAAAGCAGCAGACGGATGTCTGGAAGGACGCGTCTGAGCTGGGGCCGCGGGTCGCGCGTTCCAGGCCGAGGGTCGCCGGAGCTGTGAGGGAAGCCAGAAACCCAGACCATGTTAAGGCCTCTGTCAGCGCGGGCGGCTCCCGGGAACGGACAGACAGACGTCTGTGAGCCTGGCGCACCTGCCCTGTTCCTGGTGGCCTGGTGCTGTCGCCGATCCGCCGGCCCCTTCCCGTCCTTTCAGGGTCGAGCGCTTTCCGCCGGGGCTCTGCCCGCTCTGCCAGGCGTCGGGCTCTGCACACCGGGCCCGTCCCGGGCTGGAGGGGACCGGGGGCGAAGCGCCACGTGTCCCCTGTGCTGTGCGTCACCGCCCCCCCCCCCCGTGTGTCTCTGTGTCCCCATGCAGTAGACGGAGGTCCAGCCGTGTCTCTGTGTCCCTGTGTCCCCATGCAAGAGACGGAGGTCGAGCCCTGTCTCTGTGTCTCTGTGTCCCCGTGCAGGAGACGGAGGATCGAGCCGCGTCTCTGTGTCTCTGTGTCCCCGTCCAGGAGACGGAGGTCGAGCCCTGTCTCTGTGTCTCTGTGTCCCCATGCAAGAGACGGAGGATCGAGCCGCGTCTCTGTGTCTCTGTGTCCCCGTCCAGGAGACGGAGGTCGAGCCCTGTCTCTGTGTC
>NW_012150818.1:204695-206744 GCF_000956105.1 Propithecus coquereli
AATCTTAAATTTACGGCTTGCGTTTTACATACGTACCTACCCATGTGACCACTACCTGGATCAAGATATAAAAAATTTCCAGCACCCCACAGATTGGACTCAATGTCACCCGCTCATAGACACACACGACACTATTCGTCCCTGTTGTTTTGGAGGTTCTGGGGCTCCAATCTGCTTCGTGGATTTTGAAGTCACTTGTCTTTGTGGGTGGCCCTGCAGTCCCGCCGTTCCCCCCAACACACACACACAGACTCTCTCTCTGTGTGTCTCTCTCTCTGTGTCTCTGTCTTTGTCTCTCTCTGTGTGTCTCTGTCTCTCTCTCCCACTCCCAAGCCCTGCTGTCCCGCCCAGCATCCTCCGAGGAATAAAACGTCTTGTCTGTCGCAGATCTGGGACACAGCGGGACAGGAGCGGTTCCAGTCCCTCGGCGTGGCCTTCTACAGAGGCGCCGACTGCTGCGTGCTGGTGTTCGACGTCACCGCGCCCAACACGTTCAAGACGCTGGACAGCTGGAGAGACGAGTTCCTCATCCAGGCCAGTCCGCGGGACCCCGAGAACTTCCCCTTTGTCGTGCTGGGAAACAAGATCGACCTCGAAAACAGACAAGTAAGTGCCAACGGCGGTAGGAGCCGCCCCCGGCACCTGCCCCTCGGGTGTGAATTCGCGGGGTTCCCTGCCTGGAACTTCTGGAAGGTTCTGGAAGGTTCTGGAAGGTCTGGAAGGGTCTGGCGGGGGGTGGGGGGCGTTTGGTACCCTGGAGCAGCCTTTGAGGACCAGGGCCTCGGCGACCTGGTTTAAGTCCCCGTGGCGTCCCACCCGGCCGTGACTTCGGGCCGTCACGTTTGCTCTCTGAAGCTCAGTTCTCCTTCCGTATAGAAAGGCGAGAACTAAGTTTGGCCGTTGCGGCCGCTCTGCTGTCCCCGGCAGAGCCCAGAGCCTGCCTGGCTCTCAGGTGTGCGGAGTCTGCTCTGGGCTCTGAGTTTTCCGGTAGCGTCTCGGTTAGAGACGAAGACTCTCTCGTTAATCACGTCCGCGGTTCTCTCTGACCGTCAATCTCTTTTTCTCCCCCTCCTAAGCGATATCGACCTTGGCGTGTGTCTGCAGTCCGGGTGAGGGGTCGGGAAGGGAACGAGGATGCACGGGAGTGGCGAGGGTGTCGGTGGCAGCCGCGGGTCCCCACGCACTGGAGGGCGCGGCCCGGGTGATGGATGTCACGTTAGCGGCAGTGGGGGAGCGTCGGCAGGCTGCACGGCCAGGCTGCCGGGCGTTCTCCTCCGCGGGCCAAGAGAGGCACTTGATTTCTTCCTGGGCCTGGCTCCTCACTCCCTTCACAAACGGCTCTGAGTATAGCCAGAGGTTGGGGCCCAGGGGTGGTGCACGGAGACGGGCTTTGCGATCGCGTCCCGGTTGCCCCGAGGTCTGCGGGTCTCCCCCACGTCCCTGTTCCCCAACTCGGTTTCCCCAGCCGTGCCCCCCCAGGCCGGGGGCCTCCATCCTTCACGGGGAGGACGGAGTCTGGGCCAGCTGTTGCCACCGTGAGCACTCGCTTGCGCTGCTTCTTCCAGGTGGCCACAAAGCGGGCGCAGGCCTGGTGCTACAGCAAAAACAACATTCCCTACTTCGAGACCAGCGCCAAGGAGGCCATCAACGTGGAGCAGGCGTTCCAGACGATCGCGCGGAACGCGCTCAAGCAGGTACGCGCTCGGCGACACCTGGCCGCTGGCCTCCTGGCCTCGATCTTGCTGCCTAGCCGGCTGTTTTCCTGGACAGCCAGGAAAACCTGTGTGTGCGTCTCAGAAGGTTCTGGCATGTTTCGCTTGAGCTTCTAGAAAAGCCACTTTTTTTTCGTGAATCGTCTCGAAGAGAGGGGCAGCGAAGACTTTGGCCGACGCCACCGTTGGTTTCCTGGGCTTGTTCCTGCTTTTTTTTTTTTTACACGCTGCTTCTGTTGAAGGAGGAGATAAATTCGGATTGAAACCCCAGGTCTGCTATCAATCGTTATCTCTAGCTTGGGTGTTTATTATTTACTTTTTTTTTTTTTTTTTGAGA
>NW_012150818.1:209651-210204 GCF_000956105.1 Propithecus coquereli
GAGACGGAGGATCGAGCCGCGTCTCTGTGTCTCTGTGTCCCCGTCCAGGAGACGGAGGTCGAGCCCTGTCTCTGTGTCCCTGTGCAGGAGACGGAGGATCGAGCTATGTCTCTGAGTCTCTGTGTCCCCGTGTCCGCGTGCAGGAGACGGAGGTCGAGCCGCGTCTCTGAGTCTCTGTGTCCCCGTGCAGTAGACGGAGGTCGAGCCCTGTCTCTGAGTCTCTGTGTCCCCGTGTCCCCGTGCAGGAGACGGAGGTCGAGCCGTGTCTCTGTGTCTCTGTGCAGGAGACAGAGTTCGAGCCGTGTCTCTGTGTCCCCGTGCAGGAGAGGAAGGTCGAGCTGTGTCTCTGTGTCTCTGTGTCCCCGTGCAGTAGACGGAGGATCGAGCCGTGTCTCTGTGTCCCCGTGTCCCCGTGCAGTAGACGGAGGCCGAGCCCTGTCTCTGAGTCTCTGTGTCCCCGTGTCCCCGTGCAGGAGACGGAGGTCGAGCTGTACAACGAGTTCCCCGAGCCCATCAAACTGGACAAGAACGAGCGGGCCAAGGCCTCGGCCGA
>NW_012150818.1:210254-210614 GCF_000956105.1 Propithecus coquereli
ATCCTCCCGCCTTAGCCTCCAAGAGTGCTGGGATGACAGGCCTGAGCCTCCGCGCCCGGCCTGCTGAGGGCTCTCTTGCCGGCCTACAGCCTCTGTCTTCTCTCCACGTCCTCACGTGGCAACACAGAGAACTCACAGAGCAAGCTCTCCGGTGTCGTCTCTAAGGGCACTAATCCCATCCGGTCGGGGCCCCACCCTTACGACGTTGTCTAACCTTAATTCCTTCTCACTCCAAATACGGCAACACTGGGGGTTAGGGCTCCAACGTATGGATTTTGGAGGAACGCAGTCAATTGAGGTCTTGTTTTATGTCCTGCAGTAAGATTTCATAATCGATAGGATTTGTGATCGCATCCTTTG
>NW_012150818.1:210664-211796 GCF_000956105.1 Propithecus coquereli
AATAAAAATATTTCCATTAGAATATTAAAAGTTTTTAAAAATCCAAGTAGCCCATAGGCCTGCATTTTTACTTATTTATTTTTTTTTTTGGAGTCTACTTTTCCAAATGCGAAGTTCAGTTAATTTCGGAAGCTTGCTGGGCATCTTTCAGCTTTTCCCCCTCGTGCATCACTTTGCCTTCTGCGTGTTACGTGAGTTCCAAATAACCATTCGGTCCCACCCGAGAGCAACCGAGTTCTTGGGTCATTGCGCTCTTGGGATCGATTCTGTCCAAAAGAAGCCACTGGAAATGCAGGAAACAGCGCCGTAGGTCAATGTTTTCTTGCTGAGTCCTCTATGACCACGGGAAGTTGGCTCAGTTGTCTTCTAAACGTTTGCACGTTAACGACGTTACTTCCCTATTGGGAATTTTTTAAAAAAAAAAAATTGTCCAAAAGACTAGATTGAAGGTCTGTCTTTAGAACTTTCTTTTCGACTCTCTCTTCGTAGGAGCGATTGTCTGTTCCGACTTCGCTCCCCGTGCGACCCAGTTCTTCCCGACGGTCCCGCACCTTGGTCCCCTTTCGTGAGAAAAGGGCCGTTTTTCCGCTCAGACGGCCACACACGCACTCGGTGTAGAATGTTGGAGAAATAGCAAAGCACCACAGTGAGCACCGCTGCCAGCCCTGATGCTGTTTTATCCGCGTGTGCGGACTTCGTTTATTGCATTTTTTTTTTTTTAAAGGCTGGTCCAGTAAAGCAGCGGGAATGGAGAAGGAACTCAGACCAGCCTGCTTCTTTTTTTTTTTGAGACAGGATCTCACTCTGTCACTCGGGCTAGAGTGCCGTGGTGTCAGCCTCGCTCATAGCAACCTCCAACTCCTGGGCTCAAGCGATCCTCCTGCCTCGGCCTCCCAAGTAGCTGGGACGACAGGAGTAGCTGGGACTATAGGAGTAGCTGGGACTATAGGAGTAGCTGGGACGACAGGAGTAGCTGGGACTATAGGAGTAGCTGGGACTATAGGAGTAGCTGGGACGACAGGAGTAGCCGGGACTATAGGAGTAGCTGGGACTATAGGAGTAGCTGGGACGACAGGAGTAGCTGGGGCGACAGGAGTAGCTGGGACTATAGGAGGAGCCGGGATGACAGGAG
>NW_012150818.1:222106-223623 GCF_000956105.1 Propithecus coquereli
CGAGAAGGCTGCTGTCCTCCCCGCCGCTTGGTCGCGAGCTCACACCCGGGCTGAGTTTCGTACGTATCTGTTCATGAATTAATTTCGCTCGTCCCTTCGAACTAACCGGATCTTTTGACCGTACCCATTTATCATGTAACGCTTCTTAGGACAAGAAAGAAAGAATCTTACAGTACATGTTAATATATGCAAGCGATTAAAGGAAAAAAACCGGAATTAGCGTCCCACGTTCTCGGATGACGCCTGGTAAGTCGCAGGGTTTCCGGCCACCGCCAGCGACAGTGTCGCGTGCGGTAGGCGCAAGGATCACGAAGGCCTTTTACTCAAGAGACTTCAGAGCCGAAAAGCTTTTCATGTCTCTCCGGGGAGGGAAACCTGTCTCGGGTTTCCCCCCATCCCCCCACTTCTGTGTAAGAATTTTCCAGAAGGTTGATTGGCATAACACGGCGGTTCACGCGCATCGGACAGATGGCCGTCGTTTGGCAAATTAAAATTGTCATCCTCGGCCGGGCGCGGCGGCGCGCGCCTGTCATCCCAGCTACTCGGGAGGCCGAGGCGGGAGGATCGCTCGAGGTCAGCCTGGGCAACGTAGCGAGACCCCGTCTCTACTAAAAAAAAAAAAAAATAGAAAGAAATTGGCCAAACAACTAAAAATATATAGAAAAAATTAGCCAGGCATGGTGGCACATGCTTGTGGTCCCAGCTACTTGGGAGGCTGAGGCAGGAGGATCGCTCGAGCCCAGGAGGTTGAGGTTGCTGTGAGCGAGGCTGACGCCACGGCACTCTAGCCCGGGCGACAGAGCCAGACTCTGTCCTCAAAAAAAACAAAAACAAAAAGCGCAAATTCTCATTCTCCCTCTTTTTGATTTTTTTTTTTTTTTTCCTGGTCTACACCTCCAACCTCCTCCCCGATGAGGTCAGCGTCCTGCTCTCGCAGGGAAAGGGAAAAACCCCAACAAGTCTGTCCCGGTGACTTTACCTTTGTTCTAGAAGGCGCTGCTTCCAGGCGCGTGGTCTCCCTAGGTTAGCCCGAGACCCTTTTTGCTTTCTCCTTTCTCGTCCCCCCGCCACCACCCGTGTGTCCCCAGCGCGGCCCGTCATGAATTGAGCTGTGTCTTTGGTCGGAACCCCTGGCAGTTTGTCTGCTTCCTTCCCGGGACCTGGCCCTGCGTGGCAGCTTTGCTCGCGGGGGCACCCCCCCCACCGTCTCCCCAAGGTCTGCATTCTGGGGCGCGGGCCGAGTTCTTCTGTAAAGAGACGAACGCGATGCCAATAAAGTGGAACAAGAACAAAGACCGTTTGCCTCGGCCCTTTTTTCCTCCTCTTCTTGCAGAGCCTCAGCTCGGTGTAGACGCAGGCCGCGACGCCTTGCCAAGCTCGGGGGGCTCCTTCTCACATCCTGTCCCTTGTCTTCTGGGATTTTTTTATTTTATTTTTAGACAGAATCTGGCTCTGTCACCCGGGCTAGAGTACCGTGGCTTCAGCCTCGCTCACAGCAACCTCAACCTCCTGGGCTC
>NW_012150818.1:225588-226856 GCF_000956105.1 Propithecus coquereli
ATCCTCGTGCCTCAGCCTCCCACGTAGCTGGGACTACAGGCATGCGTCACCATGCCCGGCTAATTTTTTCTTTATATTTTTTAGTTGTCCAGATAATTTCTTTCTATTTTTAGTAGAGATGGGGTCTCGCTATGTTGCCCAGGCTGGTCTCGAACTCCTGACCTCGAGCGATCCTCCCGCCTCGGCCTCCCAGAGTGCTGGGATGACAGGCGTGAGCCGCCGCACCCGGCCAGGATTTTGTTTTTCGTCACAGGGTTGGGGATTTGGGGGGACTTGGAGAAAGCATCGTCCCTTTCGAGGAGCAGCCAGAGACTCCTAGTGACCCCACGTGTCACCACGCGTCTTATTTTTAATCGACCTACTCGCTGACACTTAGATATCACACAGTCCTGCATGTCGCAGAGGGGAGGAAGTTTTGGCAGCAGGGAGCCCTGTCCTCCCCCAGCTCCAACCCGACGGTCGCCACCTAGAAGCGATTTTTATGAAACAGCAGGAGTTGAGCCACTGTGGGTCAGTTTAGGGTTTGCAAACTGCCTCTCCGACCTTTAGATCTTGAATTCTGCTTTCGCTGGCCTCCTCGGTTGCTTGCTTTCCTTCCTCGTGCCTCCTCCTGGCGCAAACTTCGTGCGCTAAAAACCGCGTTCTTAGTAGCCCAGACCCTGCTGCATGGGGACGGATCAGCCACCAGCCCGGGCTGGTGGCACATGGCTTCAAAAGTCTTCTCTGGTCCCTGTGTTTCACGCCGGGCTTCATGGGGTGTCACTTGGCCTCTAGGGGAGCAGGGGCCTCTCTAGCTCGAGGCCCAGCGATCGGGCCTCACTTGGCCCCCCTGTGTGATTGCGGCCTCTGCAAAATCATCCCGGTCCTCCGATCGTGACCTTGAACGTCACACGAAATTGGGCTTTGCCCTCTGGTGTCCTTGACCCTCATCCTAAAACCGATGCTGTCCCCAAACATCAACCTGCCTTATCTCAAAATGTCATCTCCTCATTGACTCTTGTTCTTATCCTGTCCCCCCTAATTTTAACCTTGGCCTTGAACCGACCTTGACCCCGATCTTCACCCTCATCTTGTCGCTGATGACCGTCCTCAGCGTTGTCGCCGTTGAAATGGCCTCGACTCTGACCACCCCTGCCCCCACCGGCCCTAAACATCGTTCCAGGTTTAAAGTTGACATTGAGCCCCTACCGTGACCCTGAGCCTTGCTCTCCGACCTGTCACTCATGAGCCCGACTCATGGCTCAGCTTGATCTCAAATCCTGTCCCCA
>NW_012150818.1:227543-228163 GCF_000956105.1 Propithecus coquereli
AAAAATAGAAAGAAATTGGCCAAACAACTAAAAATATATAGAAAAAATGAGCCGGGCACGGTGGCGCATGCTTGTGGTCCCAGCTACTCGGGAGGCTGAGGCAGGAGGATCGCTTGAGCCCAGCAGTTGGAGGCTGCTGTGAGCGAGGCTGACGCCACGGCACTCTAGCCCGGGCGACAGAGCCAGACTCTGTCCTCAAAAAAACAAAAACAAAAAGCGAAAATTCTCATTCTCTCTCTTTTTGATTTTTTTTTTTTTTTTCCTGGTCTACACCTCCAACCTCCTCCCCGATGAGGTCAGCGTCCTGCTCTCGCAGGGAAAGGAAAAAACCCCAACAGGTCTGTCCCGGTGACTTTACCTTTGTTCTAGAAGGCGCTGCTTCCAGACGCGTGGTCTCCCTAGGTTAGCCCGAGACCCTTTTTGCTTTCTCCTTTCTCGTCCCCCCAACCACCCGTGTGTCCCCAGCGCGGCCCGTCATGAATTGAGCTGTGTCTTTGGTCGGAACCCCTGGCAGTTTGTCTGCTCCCTTCCCGGGACCTGGCCCTGCGTGGCAGCTTTGCTCGCGGGGGCACCCCCCCCACCGTCTCCCCAAGGTCTGCATTCTGGGGCGCGGGCCGAGT
>NW_012150818.1:231253-237968 GCF_000956105.1 Propithecus coquereli
TTTTTGAGTCAGTCCAGAATGTCAAAATGTCATATTTTGGGGTAAAAATATTTCTGATTTCCTTCAACTGTGATGCTTTTCATGGCCCTGACCCTACTGTCCTGGCTACGTCTTGCCCTAAGCTTATCCTTGAACTTAGAGTTGACCTGACCCATTTTTCTGTCTCTCATCTCTCTACGTAGTTACTTATTTCGAGACAGGGTCTTGCTCAGTTGTCCAGGCCACAGTGCAGTGGTTCAATCACAGCTCACTGCAGCCTTGAACTCCGGGACTCAAGCGATCCTCCTGCCTCGGCCTCCCGAGTAGCTGGGACTACAGGCACGCGCCACCGTGCCCGGCTAATTTTTTCTATCTTTTTATCGAGATGGGGTCTCACTGTGTTGCCCAGGCTGATCTCGAACTCCTGACCTCAAGCGATCCTCCCGCCTCGGCCTCCCAGAGTGCTGGGGTGACAAGCATGAGCCACTGCGTGTGGCCTCTTAATCGAGGCCCAAAGCTGGCACAACTGCTCTCTGCTTGCGTTTTGTGTATGTGAGTGGATACGGTTCCTGCAGGAATTTGTGGCCGTGCTGTCCCTCCAGGAGGCCACATGGAGTCTGGAAGAGGCAAGGGCTCCCAGGAGCGCTGGTCCCCAAGCTCGTGTGCGGGGACAGGGTGCCAGGTTATGGACAGAGCGAGGCGGGGTGCTAGGTAGTGAGCTCATCAGCCAAAAGAGGCGGCAGCCTTTCGTTGCAGCTTTTCAGGGCTGCGTTGGGGGACCCGGCGCTCTGTGTCACTCGAAGGTCGCAGGTGGTGGCGAGGGGGTCGGGGGGGGTCTCCTGGGGTCCTGATCCGCTCAGGGCTGAAACTGCAGGGAGCTCGCTCCCGGGCTTGCTCCAGGCGGCCCCCTCCTCAGCTGCAGATGTGTTCTGCTGTCCTTCTGGAAGTTTCTGTATTTGCATTTTGACACCAGGGTTTAAAACACGCGTGCACACGCGCACACAGCGACACAACGACACATATTGACAGACAACCCGAGAGTGGCGGCTCCACCCCGGGGGTCACTGGGGGGGATCAGCCGGCAAAGGTCCCCGTGCAAGGCGGCTCTGCTGGGTGGTGGCCACGGGGTGCCCGGCAGCTCGCAGGGGACACGCCACACGCCCGCGTGCGGCTCGGCTGGCTTCTCGCATCTTCCACGGGGACCCTGTCATCGCAAGATCTGTGCGCGCCCAGGTCTCGCAAGTGGCCTCCCAGGAGGCGGGACGGGGACCCCAGGGGCCGCTGGGATGTTCTTGCAGCCTCCCTGGCGGAGATCAAAGTCGCAGCGGCCACCCTTGCAGGGGACGGGCGGGGAGGTCGCTTCCGGCAGCCTCTCCTCCGAGCCTCCTCCGGGGCGAGCGGCGGGGACGTCTGGCTGCAGCCGCGCCCCAGGCGAACACCCAGAAGGGCTCGGAGGAGCGCGCTTGCTGCAGGCCCGCTCGGGGACCTGGGCCACCGGTGACAACAGCCCGGTGCCAACCTCCGGCCCAGGGTCGGTTCCGTGCCCCTGTTCGGGTGGATCCCCGCGGCCCTGCCTGGGCCCTGGTGGCCGCTTCTTGCAGGACAGCGGACACGTGGGGGTGGGGATGTGCGCAGGCGCGGGCCCGGTTTCCACGGAGACGGGGCGGGGCCGGCGGCAGGGAGGGACCAGTTTCCACGGAGATGGGGCGGGGCTAGCAGAGGGAGGGACCGGTTTCCATGGAGATGGGGCGGGGGCGGAGCCGCCTTCCACGGAGATAGGCGGGGCCGGCAGGGGGAGGGACCGGTTTCCAGGGAGACGGGGCGGGGGCGGGGCCACCGTCCAACCGCCCGGGGCGCGCCAGGCCTGTGGCCGAGCCCGCAGCTGCCACTGTCCCCAGAGTCCGGGCGTCCCTCGCGGGGGGCGGCGAGCACCCCGCTTTCCGCCAGGCCCCCCACCCCCGCCCCGGCCTCCTCAGCCGCCAACCTCACGGTCCCCTTTTAGCCCCAGGGTCCAAGCTGGTCCCTCCCTGGCGCCGCCCGGGCCACCCCGGTGACACGCGACAGGCGGGCTGAGCTCGGGCGAGAGAGACTAGGGTGTAAACGCACAAGACCCCGAGTCGTGCCGAACGGAAACGCGATGGCGGGAGGCGGGGGTGACCCTGACCCCAGAGGGGGTGTTCAGGGAGGGCTTCCCGGAGGAGGCGGCATTTATTAACCTGCTTGGCAAGAAGCGGCAGGCGGGGCCTGGGGGAAGGCTGGGAAGAGGGGACAGCGGTGCCCGGGCGGGCTGGCGGGGGACGGGGACAAGAGTGGCGGGGACAAGGGTGGGGTGGGGACAAGGCCCTGGCGACAGGAAGACCCCCTTAGAGGCCATCGCGGCCTTCCAGGGGACAGACAGCGCGGCACGGCGGGTCCCGAGTGCGGTTTAGACGTCAGAAAGGCACCGGGGTCCCCAACAGCTCCAGTCCCCTGGGCAAATGGCCAGAGGGGGACAACCTGCCCAGGGTCCCCATCTGCACCCGGACGTGGGACTCTCCTTGTTCCTGTGGCCACCGGGACGGGGACAGGCGCGCCGGACCGGGAATGAGACCCGGAGCATAACCCACCAAGCAGAGGGAAGCTGGGGGACCAGGGTGGGCCACCTTGGTGGCTTGGAGGGCCACCTCTCTCGAGAATCATCTATCTGCTCAATCATCCGCTTTTTCCCCTCCTTTTCCCTTTTTGCAAATATGAATCTCGAATCCTGTCCAGGCGTCAGATCCCAGGTTCTAGACTCTCATCATCGGATGTCGCGCAAGGCAGACGGGGTCCGGGGGACCGGGGGACAGGGGGGACAGGGGGACAGGCATTCGCAAGCAAAAGGAAAGGGATGGGGATGGAGGACCTGACGGGGTCGGGCTGGGAGGGAGGGAGGAAGACGGGAGATGAAGTCACACAGGTCACCTGGGGACCGGAGAAAGGACAGCAGGAGCACGCAGGGCAGAAAAGGAGGTGGCCGGGCTGGGTGACAGGAAGGGGACTGTGCCCGCCCGGGCCAAGGGGAAACACGGGCGGCTGTGGGCTCCCGCCTGAAGTGCCCAACTCCTTGGCGACCCCCTACCCAATGTGACTCTGACACCCTGTCCTTTTTGTCCCCTTTCGTCCCACACGGTGGCAGTTGAGAACCAGACTCTGGTTTGAAGTCAGGCGGTGAGGGACACGGGGTCACTCTGCCTGTCCCAGCCGAGCGCAAACTGCGCCCCGGTCGGGAAGACGGGGACAGCGGGGGCCGAGCCAGGCTGGGGACACTGGGGGCAGGAAGGTCGCTGAGAGTTTGGGTGTGATGGCAGCCGAGTTGGTAATGAGGCCCGGGGGGGACAGAATCAAGCTGCCGTGACAGGGACGGACAGAGGCCCTGGGAGGAAACGTGGCTGTCCCGAGGGCGGTCTGGCCACACGGGCCACCAAGAAGCTAAAGTGTCTGGGACAGAGAAACTGTCCCCGAATCCCCCAGATGCTCCCGCACCGAGCGAAGGCCACCGCCCCAGCGAGCCTCAGATGCACCGGGACACGCCACACCCGGGGGCCACTCTGCAGCCACCCTGAGTTAAATGAGTCACATCTGAGACAAACGCCCGCCGCAGAGCCACGCGGGTGGCATCCAACCCAAAAGAAATAAAAGGGTCCCTTTTATTAAGAAAAAAAGTGACCAGATTTTAAAGAAGTTTTTCTAGAAGCCCAGGGGACGGCAGTGTCACTACAGGCCGGGAGCGGCTGCGTCCACCACCCCGCAAAGCCTGTCCCCGACCCCACGAGAGACGCGGTTCGGTCCCTCTCTCTAGGTGACGGGTTCAAACCGCTCAATCGTCACAACCCTCTCAGCTTTCCAGGACGGCAGCCCCAGCTTGAGGACTGTCACTCAGCAGCTACTGTCCTCAGGGGTTCCCAGGCTTGAGGCAGAACACACTCCCGCCCGCCGGGCCAGGGCCACTGTCCCTGTCCCTCAATGCGACTCCAGCTGCCCACAGCGCGCAGCTGTGACGTCCAGGGCGGGGCTGGCTTTCCGGAATGATGACTTTATTTTAAAGTCCCCCTCTGTGTCCCCTTAAATGCTGAAAAGCACTTCAAGCCGCGCTATTTACATTCTTGTCCCCAACCTGGGCCCGGCCACCCGCCCTCCTCTCCCAGCCCAGGCCTGGGCAGGGGCCAACCCCGTTTCTCTTGAGGACACCTCCTTCGTCCCCAAGCCCAGAATCACACTGTCCGTTTGCATGGAAGGGCCGTGCACATTGCACACATAGAGCCCCTTTTGCAAATTGGGAAACTGAGGCCGGGCAGGGACAGACAGGGCAGCCCCAGACCAGCTCGTAAAGAGCTACGAAGAAAACCAAGCTGGGGGTTCCTGGAAGAAGCCTCCTCCGGGGAGGGATCTAACAGGGGCCGGCCAGGGCAGGGGCCAGCAGGCTCGGGCCACCCACAGCAAGTGCAAAGGCCCTGAGGCACCAACAGGTGGCCGCAGGAGTTTGTGCACAGGAGAGAGGATCGGGTGTCACAGGCGGATGGAAGGCGTTCGGAGCCGCAGGGACAGGGGTCGGCAGGGGACCCTTTGCAGACCTTGCAGCCGGGAACTCCAGGCCTAGGGGACAGGAGCCACTCGGGCGCTGGGGACACGGTCCTGCCTCGGCCTCTCCTAGGCCCTGGCCACTTCCAGATGCTTTTTTTTTTCATATATAGCCATTTTTTTCTTGAGCACCGGGGCCTTGCCCGCCCGTGCTTTCCTGGCCCGGGTGACAGGGGAGGGGACTCCAGGAGTGTGGGGTTGACAGGCAGCCCCGAAGGCTGGCGGGACCCCCACCCCGAAGTCGTGGTCTCCTTCTGGCTAACTGGGCAAAGCCACGAACCCCCTCTTCGGGCCTCAGTTTCCTCATCTGTATAATGAGGCCAGTGGGACAAGCCCACTTGGTCCCTGCCAACCTCCAAAGCCTAGAATTCGAGTCTGGGCCCAGCGGGTGCCCAGCCCATCAGAAAAAGCCCCCCCTCTCCGCTCACGGGCCAGCTCCCGGGGGCTGGCCCTGTCTTCTGTGTCCTCCTCCCTGTCGCCCTCTGCAGCCTGGGCCACCCCTCCCCCCTGCAGAGGCCACTGATTTCTACTCTCCTGCAGTCGAGGCTAGACTGCTGCACGGTTCCAGAACCTTCCATCCCGCACTGACCAGGTGTTGGGAGTCCACGGCCAGAGGCCTCGAACTCCTGGGCTCAAGCGATCCTCCTGCCTCAGCCTCCCGAGTAGTTGGGATGACAGGTTCATGCTACCACACCCGGCTAACTTTTCTATTTTTAGTAGAGATGGGGGTCTCGCTATGCTGCCCAGGCTGGTCTCTAACTCCTGACCTCGAGCGATCCTCCTGCCTGGGCCTCCCGAGTAGCTGGGACTACAGGCATGCGCCACCACGCCCGGCTAATTTTTTCTGTATATTTTTAGTTGTCCAGCTCATTTCTTTGTATTTTTAGTAGAGACAGGGGTCTCGCTATGTTGTCCAGGCTGGTCTCGAACTCCTGACCTCGAGAGCGATCCTCCCGCCTCGGCCTCCCAGAGTGCTGGGATTATCGGTGTGAGCCACACGGCTACGCCAGGTTTTTTAATCTTGGGACTTACTCAGTTCCGTGTAACAGTGGAGGGGACAGAGTCCAGCCGGAAGGTCTTACGGTGGCAGCTGGGCTTGGTGGCCGGACCTGACTGCTCGGACCACCGCTGCCCAAGGGGGACCAGCCCTTCTCTGTTGGAACCCTCTCCTCCTTAGCTGCCATGATGACACTGGCCACACCTGGGTCCCCTCCCTCCTCTCTGACCGTTCTTCGTCTGTCTCCACTAGAGCATCCTCCCGTCCCCTCCACGGATGACCTGGGGAGTATGTCCCTGACCCTAACCCTAACCTCTGTCACCACGGTGGCCGGCCAAATTTCAGTCTGGGAGCCCAGGCTTGCTGCCCCGGGCTGGGGTCCCCATGAGGGTGTCGTCACCCTCTACTCTGCCTTTGACCGTCAACCAATCCAAGTTCAAGACCCTCTGGCGGGTCACCTGGCCGCTTCCCCTCCACCTCGTGTCCCGGCCAGCTCTCTTCTGAGTCTCCCTGTCCCCACCCCATCCCTACGCACCGTGGGCCACCCCAGCTCTGGCCTGTCTTGCTCTATGCCCCTGACCGCCACCTGGCTCCCGCTCCCTCCCCCCCAAAAAAAAAATCCACCCAGTCTGACCTTCCCCACCTGGCCTCAGTTTCCCCATCTCCCGGCTTGGTCACCCGCCAGGAGGACAACGCGGGACCTGTGTGTGCACGGCGTCAGCCAGGAGAAGAGGGGAGGGCGCCCAAGGCTGCAAATGCGCCCCGCCCCCCGCCACCCGTTTTCGGGGCCTGCGTCTCTCGCTGTGCCCGTAAATGAGCCTTTTCCCACGTCCGCTGGGATCTCGAACCCTGTCCCGCCTCACCGTGCCTCTCTGGCTCCAGCCTGCTGGGGCCCTCAGGCTAAGTTAAGTGTCTCGGCTGAGTTCCCGCCTGGGCCACCGCTCAGAGTCACTGGGGGGTGGCGCCCCCCCCGACCCCGCCCCCGCCCCGCCTCGCTCTGGCCTCAGCTTTCCCGAGCGGAGGCTTTCTTGGCCCCCGCCCCCCCAAGCCGGATCTAATAAGAGCCCAGGTCGCCAGGTTTGCAAAAGCTCCCCTCCCCCTGGGGCGAGCACGTGTCGCCTGGTGCCCAGAGAGGGTCCC
>NW_012150818.1:238258-246790 GCF_000956105.1 Propithecus coquereli
CGACCCCCGGGGCGCAGCTGGAGGGCGCGCCCCCGCCCTCCCCTCTGGAGACCCCCCTGGACGCCGCCCGCGCGCGCCGCCCGCTGCCCGAGCCCGCCGCGCGGGGGCGTCCCCTGTGTTAGTTCGGACGCACCAAAGGTCCCCCCGCGGGCGGGCCTGGGGTCCCCCGCACCCGGCCGGTACCCCGCTGGCCCCGGCGCGCTCCTGCCCGCCGCGTGCAAAGCTCCGGGCCTCGCGGCGCGTCCCGAGGCCCCCGCTACCGGGCCGCAAACGGGGCGCCCCCCTCCTCCCGCGCTGCCCAAGCCCGGGGAGCCCCTCTCCGTCGCGCTCTGCCGAGTCCCCCCCGGGCGCTGGTCGCCTCCCCGCCACCTGCAGGGCTCGGGCCCCGTCCGGGCCGCACGGCCGTGGGCTCTGCCGGGCTGGGAAGCCGGAGGCCGGGACGCGAGCGGCGGGGAAAGGGGCTCCGAGAAGCACAAGTCGGAGCTGGCTCCGGACCGGGATGTTGTTGTTCTCAACGCGGTCCGCGCGGGAGCCATAAAAGGCGAGCGGGGCGCGGAGGGCGCCAGAGCGCAGCGCGCACGCCCGGCGAGCGTCGCAGGAGCAGGAGGCGGCGGCGGCGGCGGCGGTGGCAGCGGCAGCAACGGCGCGAGTCCTGCCGGGCGCCCCCCGCCCCCCCTCTCGGCCCCGCGTCCCCGTCCCCGTCCCCCTCCCCGTCCCCCTCGTCTTGCTCCTCACCGGCCCGGCCCCGACCCCAGCCCTGCCGCCCGTCCCCAGGCCCGGCCGCGGCCGCTCCCGCCTGGAGCCGCCGCGCGCCCCCAGCCCCCCGACGCCGCCCCGGCCCCTCGCCTTCCTCTTCCCGGCGCGGCCTCCCGGCTTCCGCGCGCCGCCGGCCACCAACCCGCTCGCCACCATGTCCGTGGAGCTGGAGGAGGCCCTGCTGCTGACGACCGCCGAGGGGACGCCGAGGATGGCGGAGACCAAGCCCGGCGGGGGCGCAGGCGGCGGCGGAGGAGGAGGAGGAGGAGGGGGCGGCGGGGCGGGAGGAAGCGGCGGCGGCGGCGGCGCGACATCGGCGGCCACGCTGGCCCCGGCCGAGAAGCGCAAGAGCGGCCGGAAGAAGAAGAACCAGCCGGGCAAGTACAGCCAGCTGGTGGTGGAGACGATCCGGAGGCTGGGCGAGCGCAACGGGTCGTCGCTGGCCCGCGTCTACGCGGAGGCCCGCAAGGTGCCGTGGTTCGACCAGCGCAACGGGCGCACCTACCTCAAATACTCCATCAAGGCGCTCGTGCAGAACGACACGCTGCTGCAGGTCAAGGGCACCGGCGCCAACGGCTCCTTCAAGCTCAACCGCAAGAAGCTGGAGGGTGGTGGCGGTGGCGGCGACCGGCGCGGGCTCCTCCCCTCGCCCCCGTCTGGCCCCGGCCCGGCCCCCGCGGCGCCCAAGCCCAAGAAGCCCGCGGCGACGCGGCGCGGGGACAGGCAGCCGGGGGCCCGGGGCCCCGCGACGCCGGAGAGGCGCCCGCACAGGAAGGGCGCGGCCGCCAGGAAGGACAAAGGCGTCGGCAAGGTGAAGAAGGCGGCCAAGCCCAGCGTCCCCAAAGTCCCCAAGGGGCGCAAGTGACCGCGCCGGCCCCGCCAGCCGTGTATCCCGGTTTTCGCTGTTTGGACCCCCCCAAGTTCGAACGCGCGTAGGTTGTTGTGCGCGGTCCCCCCTCCCCCCAACGCACCCCCCGACCCCCGATCCCGGCCGCCGCGGGGGGGGTGGGGGAGGGTCTCCGCGCCGCGTCCCGCCCCTCCCCCCGCCCACGTTGTAGCGTTCCGCGTTGTTGTTTGCTTTGGGTTTTTTGAAACGGCCCCGGCGACGCCCCGATTGGCTCCCGGCCTTGGCAACGGCCGTCGCCATGGTTACCGGCCCTCCCCTCCCCCTCCCCGGGCGCCAATGGCCGAGGCCGCCCTGTCCGTCCGTCCGCGCGCCCGGCGGGGGCCGCTGGTTGACCGAGGCCCTCCCGGCTGCCGGGTGCGCGACCGCCGTCGCCGCGGGCTGGGGGGGGAGGGACTTTGCGGCGCGTCCCCTCACTCCGCGGGCCCCTGTTCTGTTTGTTGTTGGGAACAATAAATCGTTGGAAGCTTTGCACCCTCTTCTCGTTTTGTTCTTCCGGGTGGAACGGGGCTGGGCGCGCAGCCGGGGTTGGATCGTGGGGGGAGGGGGGTCCCCGCGCCCCAAGATGTTCCGGAGCCGGGGACCCTCGGCGACAGGCGGAAACTGCGGGGGGAGGGACGGCCGGGTGCGTCCTGGGAGCGGAGGGGAAGGGGGGTCTTTTAAAGTCCCCACGCGGGGGCGGCGGGGACAGGAAGTGCAGCAGGAGGCAGGAGGGCGCGCGCGTTTTGCTTGTCGCCAGCTGTGCGCGAACAGGCGACCGCGTTTTCTCGGGGATCACTGGTCGGGACCCCTCGGGCCCCAGCCAGGAAACTCAACTTTCTGTCCTGGGGGGATGGGGACAGCCTTGCACTGTCACACCAGACTGGGGTCTTCTCCCCAAAGCTCAGTTTATGGTCAGTCTGGTGAGACTTGCTGTGACGGTGACGTGCGACCACGCGTGCGGCGTGACCAGGCGCCGTGACGGGGACAGGGCCCGGACCGCACGCCTGCAGGGCTGGCTGGACGGGCGCTCGCCCCCTCTGAGCCTGGGGGCGAGGTGGGAGTGCAAAGGGGACCCCGAGGATTCCGCGGGGAGGGGCAGCAGGAAGAGGGTGGCTCCCAGCTCAGCGACACCCTGGTGTCCCGCACATGGGATAGTTGGCCATCCAGTGGGGACAACGGGCCGAGTTCTGTTGGGACAGGTGTCCCTAAGAAGGGACAACTGCAAAACACACAGGGAAGGATTTGGGGGGCGCCAGTGGTAGATAGGGAAGGTTCTAGAACGGTGGCTACGGATGCGCGGATGGCCTCCCCCTCCCCCCGCGCCAGAGACTCTGGAAACCACAGGTGGGCAAAGGGCTTTTTGGCAATGGCAGGGGGGAGGGGACGGAGCGCTACTGGGACAGAGTCCCTGCCCTGCCTGCACCCTGCCCCTGTGTACGGGTGGGGACCCCTCGGCCACCCGGGCCACCGGCCACCGCATTCCTTCCCTGAGTCTCTGCCACGCTGCTGGCCGCTCCCTGCTCTCGTGGGCCCGCACGCCCAGGTGCCAGCTGCGGTCCTCCCTGCCCCGTCCTGAGCGCCGAGGACACGGCCGTGGCCAAAAGCAGCCCGGGGGCCTGCCCTGCCCCAGCCTCCCTGACCAGAGTGTGCAGAGGGTGACCGATGCAGGCAGGGGACCCTGTCACCGGGATGGACTGCGGCTGGCTGAGGTCTGGGGGTCAGTGGGGGACTGTGCATCTCTGTGGCCAGCCCATGTCCTGGCCACCTGCTGACCAGTGGCAGCCTCGTCTGCTTGCAGTTCTGACGGGGTAGGTGTGGCAGCCCAGGCCCTGTCCTGCGTTGCCTGTGGGGACAGCCAATAGCTGGCCACCAACAGCTGGCAGCTGGCCTGGAAATCAGTATCCTCCGAGAGAACGTGACCCCGCGGTCAGGCAGGCCCCCGCATCCTCCGGGAGAACGTGAGCCCGCGGTCAGGCAGGCCTTCCACTTTGCTGATATCACTGTCATTCTCCCTTGGGGACCCAGCTCAGCCCCCACATCCCAATCTTGGGCCACTGGGGCCTGGGGATCTGCCTTCTCCAGTCCTGGCAAGGGTCACGTGACCCAAGACCTGGCTAATGACTATTTAGTCAGTTATTCACTGGGCCACAGTGATCGGGTCGGACATGGGTTGTTGACCTCAGTGGGCTTGATGTGAGTCAATCCCGGGACTTTTCCTAGAACTATTGAGAAACGGCTGCTCTGTCCCCTGGGATCACTAAATAGTGGGGCCAGAGTCGCCGGTGACCATCTTGGTCAACACGTAGGGAGAGCCCACCTGAAAAAGGAACCAAGACAGAAAACTGGAGCCAGGAAATGTACAGATGAGCATTAATGGAGCTCCCGGATCCAGCCATGCCTGAAGCCTTGCTCGACCTGGCTATCATGTGAACCGATACGCTGCTTTTTGCATAAGCCAGTCTGGATTGGGTTTCTGTCACCTGTATCCTGGTCTCTCACTCCTTTGACTCAACTTACCCTCCCCAAACTCACATCCTGGACCTCGTCATCTCTCCAAATGGCTCTTTCTCCAAAAGCCACCCTTCTGATGTCCCGCTCTCTACCCACAGGCCCCGCCCCTCCTTTTCTTCCCAGCTTGCTTAGTCGGACTCTTCAGCCCTAGGGACCTGCTGAATGGGATCTAGAGGTCCTGGTCACCCTCCCTGGACCAGCCTGGCCTGACCCTGTCCGTCTGCCAGGGTAGGGCTTGGAGCTGAGCACATCCAGTCCTGAGGCCTCCCTGTCCCAGGCAGTAGACCTTGGGTGATGCAGCCCAGGGCACACGAGCTGTTCTGGTGGCTCCAGCCCGTTGTGAGGCAGCAAAGAGGCCTCGGATCTCCCCACGGCAACCGCTGTTGGGGCCACCCGCAAAATGGGGACTGCCATACTTGCGACAGTATGGGACACCGAAAGGACAGCTCGTATACCAAGGGCCCAAACCCACGGTCATTCATTTGGCACCTGCTGGCTGGGCCCCTGCTTGTCGCAGACTGTGCCAGGCTGGTGGCGGAGGGGACAGAGGCAGGATAGGGACTTGGCCACTTGCAGAGACTGCTTTTAGCGGGTGGGGAAAGCGTGAGGCCTAGAAGTCCGCGGGGCCCAGGTCCCCAGGAGGGGTCACCAGAGGACACTCGGAAAAGGGTACGGGAATACACACGCACCCACATCTGATCGGTCACCAGCACTGTCTGGCACGGTTTGGGGGGCTGTTTAGCAGTTTCTGGAAGGCTCTATCTCTGGGCCTGATGGAGCGTGGAGTCCACAGGCGGGCAAGGAGGCGGAGGCCACCAGCAGGCTGGCCCGGGTGGAACCGCACGCGGACAGACTGGAACCTGCCTTCTGTCCGTGTGGCCTTTTCTTTTAGGATACGACGTTTTCCGAACAGATCACCTACTGGAATGTTCCCTGGGGGGGGGTGACTATTTTGTGACATTTGCTTTCGAGTCTCGTGCACGACAAAACGCGACTCCCTTTGTGTTCCCTTGCTCTCGCCACTGCCGCTCAGGGTTGCAAATGAACAGAACCGGCAAAGCCACGTGGATCGGCCCGTGCTGCGGCCACCGCGCGGGGTGCCGCGCCACTCACCGCAGGGGCCGACCCCGCCCCGCAGCCGGAAGGGAGGCCACGCGGAGGAGGCGGGGAGCGGGGCCCGGGGAGGGGCTGGGGCGGGGACCCCGACCAGGCTCCCGCCGCCCGCCCGGCCCGGCGCGGCGCCGCCCGCTCCCATTAGCGGGCTGGGGCCCGAGCTTCCCTCTGATTGGCGGGAATTCCGATCCCTCATTTGCATAGGGCCCGGGGCCCGCGCCCCCCGCGCGCGGCTGGATCGCGGCCGCCCGGTCCTCCCCTGTCGCCTGCGGCCTGCCCGCGGCCTGGGACGGCGTGTGGCCGGGGGGGAGACTCTCCCTGTCCTGTCCCCACGCTACCTGGGAAGGCCCCTCCGCTTCTCGGCTCCTTCTGTTCCCCCTGGGGGTTCACAGGGGCGGCCTTGCAGGCCCCGCCACGCGGCGTCCACACGGGCGCTTCACTGCGAGCTGCGGTGTCGCCGGCGCATCAACGCCCGTCGGGTCGGGTCGCCGCTGCGGGCGCTGGGCTGGGTGCGCGACAGCTGCTCAGAGTCACTGTGACGGTATCTGCGCCCCTGCTGTTCACACGGGGAGGAAATAAAGGCAAGAGAGTGGCTCCCGCTTTCACGGCACTGACGATCGGGGCGAGGGGACAGGCAGTAGAGACCCCCCCTGCCCCCTATCTAAAGCGACTCCGAGCCCAGAAGGAAAGGCCAGCCCGCAGAACAGGTCACAGGGGGCTGGAGCAGGTGGCCAGGCCGCCCGCAGCCTCAGTTCCAGGCCCCAAAGCCCTTGTCATCCTCAGAGCCCGGGAGTCTCTGCAGACCCCGTGGTCCCTGCAGTAAGGACAGGGCTGGGCCTCCGCACCCCGATCTCCTCCTCGACCCCTCTACACCCAGGTTGGTTTTCAGCTAAAGGATTCAGACAACCTCCAAGTATTAAGAGTGAAGACACTCTGGGAGGCCGAGGCGGGAGGATCGCTCGAGGTCAGGAGTTCGAGACCAGCCTGGGCAAGAGCGAGACCCCCGTCTCTACTAAAAATACAAAATCAGCTGGACAACTAAAAATATATCTATAGAAAAAATTAGCCAGGCAGGGTGGCGCGTGCCTGTAGTCCCAGCTACTCAGGAGGCCGAGGCAGGAGGATCGCTCGAGGTCAGGAGCTCGAGACCAGCCTGAGCAAGAGCGAGACCCTGTCTCTACTAAAAATAGAAAGAAATTGGCCAGACAACTAAAAATACATAGAAAAAATTAGCTGGGCATGGTGGCACGTGCCTGTAGTCCCAGTTACTCAGGAGGCTGAGGCAGGAGGATCGCTCAAGGTTAGGTGTTCGAGACCAGCCTGAGCAAGAGCAGGACCCTGTCTCTAGTAAAAACAGAAATTGGCCAAACAACTAAAAATATAAGAAAAAATTAGCCGGGCATGGTGGCGCATGCCTGTAGTCCCAGCTACTCGGGAGGCCGAGGCAGGAGGATCGCTTGAGCCCAGGAGTTGGAGGTTGCCGTGAGCGAGGCTGACGCCATGGCACTCTAGCCCGGGCGACAGAGCGAGACTCTGTCGCAAAAACAAAACAAAGTGAGAAGAGACACGACAAGGAACCACCCACCCCCAGCCTTTCTGTAGCCTCTTCCTCAGAAAGCCCCAGTGCCCCGTTTGTGACAAAATCCGTTGCTAGGACTGATGCCAGGAGAAAACCGGGTAAGATCCAGAACTCTCCCCACCAGCATCATTTTCCAAAACGGAGGCAGAGGTTTACCAAATGTCATTTACTCAGGAAAAAATACGTTTCAAGAACATCTAACTTCTAACACACAGAAAGCGCCCATCGGCTGCCCGTTCAGGGCTGAGAGCTCCCGGCCGGTCAGCCGGGCTGCAGAGAAGGCCCCACGGGGAAACGGCGCGGGCACAGTGGCCCCATTGGCTGTGCTCAGCCAGCAGTGGCAGCGGCCACCTGTTCTTCCAAGGCTGCCCCCCCCAGCACCCCACTGGGGGCTCCGAGTCACGGCCGCGGTGGCCACTTCCCCGCGAGCGCACAACTGTCAACGAGAACTGTGCCAACTCTTCCTAAACCAGACACACACATACGATGCAAGAAGCTGTCGTCGGCAAGAGCAGGGGCTGCAGGCGACGCCGCCCCCGGTCTCTGAAAGTCCCGTGCGTGCGTGTCACTGGCTGTGAGGCCGCTTGGCCGCAGGCTCCTCCTCCTCCTCCTCCTCCTCCTCGTCGTCTTCCCGCAACAGCCACCGTCTCAGGAGCCCCGCCTCGCCTCTCCTGGGCCGGAACGGGCTCTTCTGCAAGAACTGGCTGGACCACTGCAGCGCGCCTGACTCGTCCCTCTCGGGGGTTTTTGGAGCTTCCTTTTTGGGTGACTCGGTGGCCAGCCACTGCAGCATCTTCTGGCTGCTGCCACTCGGCTTGAGCTCCTAGGAGAGAGAAGAAGGGCTCAAAGCGTCCACCTCGAGCTTTCGGGGAGAGGCCAACAGCGCTAAGGGGGAGACGCAAGGGAAGAGGCCTTAGGTACTGACCCGGGGCCCGGAAAATGTCACCCAGGGCCTAGATGCCAGGGGTGGGAAGAGAAGAGGGTGCCGCTCCAAGGGGCGGGGTAGGAGCTCTTCGAGAAGGTTTTGCAGAGGAATGTGCGCGGCCGGAGAAGAGAACCGAAGGGCGTTCCAAACACGCGGGGAATGAAGCGTTCTTGGGGGAAGATAATGTCATTCGGCGTGACCGGGGCGGTGTCGGGGGATGGAGGAGGACGGACGAGCTTCCGACAGACGCCACGATCGGGGGGATGACAGGCTGAACTGTCTGCACGACCTCTCCCCAAGCGCTTCCCCACACACCACACCCCAACGCCGAACTGAAAGTTTCGGAATTAGCGCGTTGCCGCCTCTCCAAAACATGGCTTGTTTGGGAGTCAAGACCGTGGCGGAAATGGGGCCACGTCTAGTGCGAAATGGACACGGGCTGAGTATCCAAAATGCGCCGAAAGCTGAAACTTTTTCAACGCTCACAGGACACTCAAAGGAAATGCTCGCGGGAGCATCGCGAGGACTTCAGATTTTTGGATTTCGCAATGTCAGCTGGTAAGTATACGAGGCAGATATCCCCAAATCCCCCAAAAATCCGAAATCCAAAACACTTCTGGGCCGGGCGCGGTGGCTCACGCCTGTCATCCCAGCACGATGGGAGGCTGAGGCGGGAGGATCGCTCGAGGTCAGGAGTTCGAGACCAGCCTGAGCAACAGCGAGACCCCGTCTCTACTAAAAAAAAAAATAGAAAGAAATTAA
>NW_012150818.1:247381-248717 GCF_000956105.1 Propithecus coquereli
GGGGTCTCGCTACGTTGTCCAGGCTGGTCTCGAACTCCTGAGCTCAAACAATCCACCTGCCTCGGCCTCCCAGAGTGCTAGGATTACAGGCGTGAGCCACCGCGCCCGGCCCAGATGTCTAATTTTTAAGAAGTGTCAAGGTTGCAGGAGTTTGCAGAGAATCAAGACAAAAGAAAAAAAGGTGACGCTGACGCCGCAGCCTAAAGGTGACATTATGCTTTGGAGAACAGAAAGTTTTAAGAAAAACAGGGAAGAGGACAGCTGTTCTTGCAGCCTTCCTGGACACTGCTCAGCCACTGTACAGTGTCTATTCTGGGCATGCTCCAGGCATGTGCTACTTCAAAAGTCCTTCCATGCCACCCGGAAACAACTGCCACTCCTAAACCCTCCCCACCCCCCCGAATGTCAGCCGGGGCTGGCTTTTTGCTGTCAAACTTCCCTCCCCACTGCGTTGCCTTCTGCTTGCTCACCTTCCCTTCAAAAACACACCCTCGGGATTCTACGAAGTTAATTCCAAGAAGCTAATTCTAGAAGCTAATTCTAAGAAGTTGATGTTCCTGGCAGGAGCGCTCTCAAATCCTCCTGCAGGGGGCTGAGGACGGGCGCTCCTCTGACTTATAGCTGGGAAAGCTGAGGCCCAGAAAAGATCAAGAATCCCCATTGGGACTTAAGCCTCTGCCCTACTGCCAATAAACGAGACTTGATCAGGAAAAAAAAAAAAAAGAATCCCCGTCGGTTGGGGACAGAGACGCAATATGGCCGAGGGGCTCCTTTGTGTCTCTTACAACCACCCTCGAGATCGGGGGTCCTGCCAGCCCTGAATGTCAGGGTGTCTAGGTAGGGTGCAGCATTTACGTTGCTGTTTTCTTCCGCCTCGCTGTCTATGACCTTCTCACGTCCAGGACCAGGTCAGGTTAGCCCCCTAGCTGGGCCCCTAGAGCGCGCCCACCCCCTGGGAAGGCGTCTGCTCCCTTCCCACCCTATGGGCGCTGTCTGTGTCCTGCGCTTTCCTCGTCACTGACTGTGACCTCCCCACGCTCTGGACACGGTCCGATTCGTCCCCAGAGAGAGTGGCCGAGTGGCCCCGGGTCCAGTAAGCGTGTGTGCTCGCGGGAGTGGGGCAGAGCGGCGGCCACCCCATCAGACACGGGGGAGGTCACTTGGTGGAGGAGGGAGTCCCGTTCACCCTGTGCAGGACGGAACATCCCTCAGCCCTGTCGCCTCTGCAACTCTTGGCGGTTTGCTCGAGTGCCCTCAACGTCAGAAACTGACATGCTCTTCCTTGCCTTGGGTCAAGGAGCCTTGGGTGCGTCCTCTGAGGTCTCCTGAGGACTTT
>NW_012150818.1:248767-251489 GCF_000956105.1 Propithecus coquereli
CGCTGTCTATGACCTTCTCACGTCCAGGACCAGGTCAGGTTAGCCCCCTAGCTGGGCCCCTAGAGCGCGCCCACCCCCTGGGAAGGCGTCTGCTCCCTTCCCACCCTATGGGCGCTGTCTGTGTCCTGCGCTTTCCTCGTCACTGACTGTGACCTCCCCACGCTCTGGACACGGTCCGATTCGTCCCCAGAGAGAGTGGCCGAGTGGCCCCGGGTCCAGTAAGCGTGTGTGCTCGCGGGAGTGGGGCAGAGCGGCGGCCACCCCATCAGACACGGGGGAGGTCACTTGGTGGAGGAGGGAGTCCCGTTCACCCTGTGCAGGACGGAACATCCCTCAGCCCTGTCGCCTCTGCAACTCTTGGCGGTTTGCTCGAGTGCCCTCAACGTCAGAAACTGACATGCTCTTCCTTGCCTTGGGTCAAGGAGCCTTGGGTGCGTCCTCTGAGGTCTCCTGAGGACTTTAAGTCACAGCGAGTTTGACAAATCGCTGCTCTACTCTGTCTCGCCATGCACGGGGAGTGCAGCAGGTTTTGGTGGCTCCAATGACAGTTCTGTCTGCGAAAGGTCGTACCCTAAAAGAACAGGCCACGTTGGCAGAAGACGGGAAGCTCAAAAGGATGTCACAGGCCCCTACCTTTTTGGCCGCCAGGTCGACAGGGGCCAGACACTCGGGAGTGTTGTTTCTCGAGTTGTTCACCACGGGAGAAACCGGATGGAAGGCGATGTTCTCTGTGGGCCGAATGAACTTCATGGCTTCCTGAGCGGAGACGTCGCCGAAGTCCAGCCACTTAGACACGGCCTCCTCCCCGTCCAAGATGGCGGGCATCCTAGCCGGGAGGTCAGGACATTGGGTGGGAGAGGTGGAGGGAGGGCAAGAAGAGAGGGGAGAGATTTGAGTCCGCTGATGGCTCAGATCACCCCAAGACCCAAGGGGAGCTCATCCTGCCTGTGCCCCCGACGTGCCAACTGCTGCCACACGCTCCCTGAGCACAGGCTGACGGGCCACCAACGCTTGGAGAGCCAAGCCACCAAGTTTCATGGCAAAGACAGCGAACAGTACTACGACTGCATCTGGAGCACTAGAGCGTCCACTCTCGCAAACTGGTGAACTTCCTGTGATCCCCCAGCCTAGAATTAAATGGAAACAGATCCTGGAAAACCTGTCTGTCAGAGATAACCACCAGGCCGGGCACGGTGGCTCACGCCTGTCATCCCAGCACTCTGGGAGGCTGAGGAGGGGGGATCGCTTAAAGTCAGGAGTTTGAGACCAGCCTGGGCAACATAGCAAGACCCTATCTCTGCTAAAAATAGAAAGAAGTTAGCTGGACAAGTAAAAATATATAGAAAAATGAGCCGGGCAAGGTGGCTCACGCCTGTCATCCTAGCACTCTGGGAGGCCGAGGCGGGAGGATCGCTCGAGGTCAGGAGTTCGAGACCAGCCTGAGCAAGAGTGAGACGCCGTCTCTACTAAAAATAGAAAGAAATTGGCCAAACAACTAAAAATATATAGAAAAAATTAGCCAGGCGTGGTGGCGCATGCCTGTAGTCCCAGCTACTCGGGCAGCTGAGGCAGGAGGATCGCTTGAGCCCAGCAGTTGGAGGTTGCTATGAGCGAGGCTAACGCCACGGCACTCTAGCCTGGGCAACAGAGCCAGACTCTGTCTCAAAAAAAAAAAAAAAAAAACCCATATAAGTTATGGGAAAAGTGAGTTTAAAGAGACAGACTTGAAAACTTTGTCAATGGCACATTAAAAAACAATAGGAACCCAATAAAATCAGTAGCACTATTTTATTCGTGTTAAGTGGTTAAGAAATCATAAATACTGGAAGAAATACACCACTTTTCCTGGAATAAGACCTGAAGTTTGCTTGAGGAAGTGGGTGTTAGAAGAATTTCAGCTCATGAGTTATTGTGAAGTTGTGGAAGGGAAAGTTATCCAAATTTTGGGTCTTTGCAGTCGTAAATCCTGGGGCATGTTCTTTCGTCCTTGAATGTAGTTCCTCCGAGGCATGCGTTTATTTACTATTATTGTTTTCGAGACAGGATCTCACTCTGTTGTCAGGGTTAGAATGCAGTGGCATCATCCTAGCTCACAGCAACCTCCAACTCCTGACCTCGAGCGATCCTCCTGCCTCAGCCTCCCGAGTAGCTGGGACTACAGGTATGAGCCACCACGCCCAGCTAATTTTTTCTATATGTTTTTAGTTGTCCAGCTAATTTCTTTCTATTTTTAGTAGAGAGGGGGTCTCGCTCTAACTCAGGCTGGTCTTGAACTCCAGACCTCGAGTGATCCTCCCACCTCAGCCTCCCAGAGTGCTAGGATTACAGGCATGAGCCACTGTGCCCCATCTACTTAGGTGGTTTCTATTGTATCATGTTGCGTAGTGCAATGATTTTTAGCGATGTGTGTCATGTTACAGCTGAATTCACTATAACCATGTTTTTCAGAACGACTTAGTTTCCTATTCTCTAAAGCTACCTAACTAAAAAGACGGAGGACAGACCCTCCTCTGAATCCTTCTGGATCCAGGGAAGAGTGCGACTTGCCGGTGGTGGATGTCCCTCAAGCGTTCGCAGGCGTCCACTGTGATGATGGTGTACGAATACAGGACGTCGCCTCCCGCCGGGGGCTCCCAGCAGTCAAAGATCCCGGCCATGGTCAGCAGCCTCCAGTTGTCCCAGACTTTCTCCTGGTTCTCAGGACTGTCTGCGGCGCCAACGC
>NW_012150818.1:253309-254620 GCF_000956105.1 Propithecus coquereli
CACCCTAGGATACAGGTAAAGAACCACTGAGGCTGGGGAAGGGTAAAAAAAAAAAAAAAAAAGTCTTCTGACCCCTGGGCAAGGAGCAGGATCACCACAAAAGCCTGAGCCAGAGAGCCAGGTGTGCCTAAGACAGACTGACCTAAGACAACAGAGAACTACCTCCAGGCCCCTTAAGATGGGCAAACACCGAGTGACAAACAGTAGCAGTCTGCTTCTAGAGGGCGGGGGACAGCATGGGAGACCCTTTTTAAGGCCCAGGCTCAAAGGCAAAGTCTAACAACTGAGGAGAGCAGAGATGCTCAGAAAAACCCTCGGGAGGGTCGATCCTCACCCTAAACACTATGTAACATCAGGACAGCGCGAAAGCCTGCGGTGAACACAGGTAACTGTAACAACAACAGAACCCAAACCCACTTCCTGGTAAGGCGGACTTAACCTCATCTAATCTAATGGAAGAATTTCCAGACACGAGTGTTATAAATCTCAGTGTATCTGTCTTACGTATGTCTGGCAACAACCAAAAATTCCAAGACACACAAAAAAAAGCTAGAAAAAACAATCAACTGCCGAGAAAGAGAAATCAACAGACCCAGACTCAAGAGATTTACATTTTTCAGATACTGAAGCTATCCGAGAATGTAAAGTAAGCATCATACGTTAAGAAAGGCTCTTGTGGAAAAGACAGACAACACCCACGAACAGAGAAGCAGAAAGATGGAAATTGTAAGAAAGAATTCGTGAACATAAAGGCAGGGCAATCAACATGACCCAAAGTGAAGCACAGAAAAAAGAAAGAAAAATATAAAAGAGAACTAGGGGATGATATCAAATCATCTAACGCATATATAATTAGACTCTTAGAAAGACAAGACGTGGCAGAAGAAATATTTGAAGATGGAATGGCCAAGAATTTTCCATAAATCATGAAAGACATCAAACCACGGATCCAAGCAGCGAAGAGAACAGGCCAAAAAACACATATATAGGCCGGGCGCGGTGGCTCACGCCTATAATCCCAACACTCTGGGAGGCCGAGGCGGGAGGATCGCTCGAGGTCAGGAGTTTGAGACCAGCCTGAACAAGAGCGAGACCCCGTCTCTACTAAAAATAGAAAGAAATGATCTGGACAACTAAAAATATATACAGAAAAAATTAGCCGGGCATGGTGGCGCGTGCCTGTAGTCCCAGATACTGGGGAGGCTGAGACAGTAGGATCGCTTGAGCCCAGGAGTTGGAGGTTGCTGTGAGCTAGGCTGACGCCACGGCACTCTAGCCTGGGCAACAGAGTGAGACCCTGTCTCAAAAAAA
>NW_012150818.1:254670-254996 GCF_000956105.1 Propithecus coquereli
GGGCTCCCAGCAGTCAAAGATCCCGGCCATGGTCAGCAGCCTCCAGTTGTCCCAGACTTTCTCCTGGTTCTCAGGACTGTCTGCGGCGCCAACGCCGCCGGACTGGAAGCGAAACACATGAGTAGATTAGATGCACCCGGCAGCCTTCTTCCATGGGTAGATGGAAAAGCATGGACATCATTTTATAAGTCATTTGGCCCAAGTCTCGTGACCCCTCTTAATCCGCTGTCGTCAAAGGAAAGACTTGGGCCGGGCGCGGTGGCTCACGCCTGTAATCCTAGCTCTCTGGGAGGCCGAGGCGGGCGGACTATTTGAGCTCAGGAGTT
>NW_012150818.1:256208-257269 GCF_000956105.1 Propithecus coquereli
TCTGTCATCTGGGCTAGAGTGCAGTGGCAACAGCAACCTCCCATTCCTGGGCTCAAGCGATCCTCCTGCCTCAGCCTCCCGAGTAGCTGGGACTACAGGCATGTGCCACCGTGCCCAGCTAATTTTTTCTATATGTTTTTAGTTGTCCAGCTAATTTCTTGCTATTTTTAGTAGAGACGGGGTCTCGCTCTTGCTCAGGCTGGTCTCGAACTCCTGACCTCGAGCGATCCTCCCAGCCTCAGCCTCCCAGAGTGCTGGGATTACAGGCGTGAGCCACCGCCCTGCCCGGCCTGTTCCTGATATCTTGCCTTTCTTCAGAATCTAGCCTGTATCAATTCACTTCTCTGTCTCTCTCTCACTCACACACACACACATACAGACACGATTCTTGTTATTTGCAGTCGTGCGATCCCATAAAGTCGCCTTGAGTACAGAACTGCTACTCTGAGGGAAATACAAAGTCAGGTTTCTGAGAGCCCCCGGTGACAACATTTTCATCCACTGATCAATATACAACCTTGTTTTATGTGTGTTTCTATTTAAAGACACCTTCCTTAACCTTATAGTTGAGTCACATTGAATCCGCGACCAATAGCACCGTAACTCATGCCCAAATGAAGCTTATCTAACCTATGTATTTTCTCCATAAGGGAATCACAGGCTACTTTTGCTTGGGGACAATAGCCAGCACTTTTAGCACTACACTTGGGGATCATTTTGAACGGTGAAATCACCAATAAAAAGTACAGAAATGCAAAAAACAAGGCACTAAAATGACCACAAAAGGGACACTTGTTTACAGGACAAGAGATTAATCAAGAAGGCAGAGATCAGCCAGGCGAGGTGGCTCACGCCTGTAATCCTAGCTCTCTGGGAGGCCAAGGCGGGAGGATTGCTTCGAGGTCAGGAGTTCGAGACCAGCCTGAGCAAGAGCGAGACCCCGTCTCTACTAAAAATAGAAAGAAATGATCTGGACAACTAAAAACATACAGAAAAAATTAGCCGGGCATGGTGGCGCGTGCCTGTAGTCCCAGCTACTCGGGAGGCTGAGGCAGGAGGAT
>NW_012150818.1:257319-258991 GCF_000956105.1 Propithecus coquereli
TTTGATACACTAAAAGATCCCTGAATTCGGATAATTTGCTTCCCCGTGCCTTTCCAAATATACGTTGTGAGTGCTGGTAACGATACCTTCTCTGTTTTGATTTGGGGGAAATAGATGAAGTACGGCTGCTTCTGGTTTGTTCCCTCGCATCTCTGCCACTCGTAGAATCCATCTGCTAGGACGACACAGCGCCGCCCCTTTCCCAGGGGCACCTGAGGGAAAAGGCGCACAAGATACGGTCTTAGGGATCCAGTCACGTTCCACGGGCGGCCACCATATGGAACTCGAGTTACAGTCTCGCACTCTTACGTGTGCTCTTAGAACAGATCGTTTGAAATCTGCACGTCCGTTTTCTTCCGTACAAAGTCACCGCCCACACAGACGCGGAAAAGATTAAATGACGTGCATGCGAGCAACCGGCTCTTTTCTAGAAAGTACTTACGGCGTCGAGTCTGCAAAGTTGCCTCCCCAGGCCTCACACCCTACGCAGCCCCCCTCCCACCCTGAACGTGGGCTCGCTCTGTATAGCCAGTCGCAGCGGAAGTCACGCTGTCTGACTGCAGAGGCTGGGTCTCAAAGCCTGGAAGCTTCTGTCCTGCTCTGTTGCATCGTGAGCTCTGGGGTAAGTAAGTCTCCATGACAGAAACCTGACGACCCTGACACCTCCCTCCTAAGCTCCGCACGGGGAAAGGCTTCCAGCTGTTTCCGCCATCCCCAGCTGAGGTGTCAGATGTGGGTGGAGAAGCCGTCTGGGACGTCCAGCCAGCTGCCGTCTGATTACAACTCCAAAAGAGTAAGTGAAAACTGCCCAGCTGAGCCCAGACAACCCAGAGAATGTCAGTGTTTTGTTCAAAGCCACTGAGTTTTAGTGTGGTGTTATATAGTACCAGAACAGCACTCCACATTAACAACTGGGAATACTCTTCTGGAACCTTCTTTTATGTCTCAGGTACGCAAGGCACAAATAGCTCTGTTCGCAAAAAGAACAGAGTCTGCACCTTTTCCCTAGAGCCGCTACCTACCTTGAACGACTGTTTCTCCATAATGGTATCGCTGCGACAGTTGGTGGTGTTGAACTGCAGCTTGGAAGGGTCATCTTCTTTGAACCAAGACGGGACCAAGCCCCATCGCATGGGAGCAATGATACGCTCGGATGAGTCTGCATCCTGCCACAGGAAAAAGGTTAAGATCTGGTGAGGAGATCGTGATGAAACTGAGAAAATTAGCGCGTGAATTGTGTTATTATTAATGGTACTGTAGGACTGCAAACTACTGCAAGCGCTGTGGAAAGCAATATGGAGATCCCTCAAAGAGCTACAAGTAGAATTACCATTCAGTTCCAGCAATCCCATTACTGGGCATCTGCCCGAAAGAACAAATGACACTCTATAAAAAAGACATCTGCACTCGAATGTTTATAGCGGCACAATTCACAAATGCAAAGATGTGGAAACAACCCAAGTGTCCATCAATACATGAGTGGATTAATAAAATGTGGTCTATGTATACCATGGAGTACTATTGAGCTGTAAGAAACAATGGTGATCCAGCACCTCTTGTATTCTCCTGGAAAGAGCTGGAACCCATTCTGCTAAGGGAAGTATCCCAAGAATGGAAAAACAAGCACCACACGTGCTCACCAGCAAATTGGCGTTAACTGATCGACACTAAG
>NW_012150818.1:268956-270170 GCF_000956105.1 Propithecus coquereli
TCCACTCTGGTCATTCACTGAACTGGGAACAGAAACCCCAGGACACGCTCCAGATCATACCTGACGCCGGGTAACACCGGGTTAAATGACCCAAAGCACGCATGAATGCAAAGCCTGTTAGGTAATTCATTCAACAAACCTTCACTGCTCCCCTCCCTGGGCTTGGTGCTTGCACAGTGAGTGATCACAGGGTCCTGCCTCACGGCGAGCACAACCACCGAAGCGCTGTGGGTGCAAAGGGGACAGACGGTGCCGGAGTTCTACCTGGTGGTCGGAGGCCTCCACGGAGAAGCTAGACCGCCTAAGCATGAGTCTGCATCCAATAAATCCATGCTGATTTATTACAGGGATAAGATGGTTTCTCTGGGGAAAAACTCAAAGAGGAGGTGCCAATGTTTTTATTCATTTAGAACGACCCTTCCCCTCGCAGGCAGGACAAGACTTAGGACAAGCCAAAATCCGCTAATAAAAAAAAAAAAAGTCACCCCCTAATACTCCTGGATTGGAGGCTAGAATTAAAAAAAAAAAATTTTGCAATGATTCCTAATTGTGTTTGAATGCAGAAGCTTGGGAAGGGGTTTCCACCGGTTTCGTGAGGAAGGCGCAGACTTCCGCGTGGTGTTGGGGGTGGGAAACGGGTAGGAGTGGGGCCTGGGCGGGCTGGCCCCTCAGCCCACGGATGCCAGGATGATGTCTACGGGCAGCTCCTCGGAACTTCTGGCTGTCACTTGCAGGGTCACTGTATCCAGAAGCAGCAGCCGGGAGCGCACCAGGATGTCATGACCACCCCGGAACACACCTAAGAGGGAACAGGGAGAGGTGTAGGCAAGTAAGGCAAGAGGGGACTGCGGAGGCTGGGCCGGGGGGTGGCGTTTTCGGGAACCAATCAAGGCAGATCTAGTGTAGTGAGGGAGGCGGGAAAGCCGGGCTGATGTCCCTGAACGAGGCCTGTACAAATTACTGTACCTCTCTGGGCTCTGGTGTGCTCAGCTACGAAGGGGAAGAGATGATAATACAAACGGTATTTCAGGCTTCTGCCAACTTCAGCTGAATTAATGGCCAGGTAAGGCCTGTACCTTGTGTCACAGGGGCTCTCAGACGTTGGCCGGATCTGAGAGCACAGATGAAGGGGACGGCCCCACCAAGAGCAAACCGCAGAGCAGGTGTCTGCAAGCCCCAGGGGACTGGGTGGCTTCAGTGTGGACAGAAATGAT
>NW_012150818.1:270220-270708 GCF_000956105.1 Propithecus coquereli
TCTCTACTAAAAATAGAAAGAAATTAGCTGGACAACTAAACATACATGGAAAAAATTAGCCGGGCATGGTGGCACATGCCTGTAGTCCCAGTTACTCGGGAGGCTGAGGCAGGAGGATCGCTTGAGGTCAGGAGTTCGAGACCAGCCTGAGCAAGAGCGAGACCCCGTCTCTACTAAAAAAAAAAAGAAGACTGCTTAACCTCAAAGGGCTTGTACTTTAACATGTGAGGCCACAAGGACATAAAGATACTAAATGATAATATAAGAGACTCTACAAGTGTCAAAGGAGTTCAATAGAGAGTGATCTCTGAGAGATGGGATGGGGAAATATCAGCTCCTGGTAAACGAGGGGGGCAGTTTTTAGAACTGGACCCCACAAGAGGTACAGGATTCAGGCAGAGAAGACACGGGAGGGGAACACCAGGTATGAAATTAGATGAGCACAGAACCCGTCAGCAATGTGCGGAGTGCTTTTGTGCAGAAGAGTT
>NW_012150818.1:272453-274353 GCF_000956105.1 Propithecus coquereli
ACATGAGTATTGATCTCAGGGTTATATAAATTTTCGCAAGGTGAATTTGCAAATATCGGATCTAAGAATGATGAGGATCGCCTGTGTTTGTGAGAAAGAACGGGTGCAAACACAGAAGTTCCACAAATCCCTTCTCTCTTCCAGATTCAAGTGTGTCTTCCAAGCAGACGGGCGCCCTGCTCAAAGTATACATGAGAATAAGATAACGTCACATAATGGTCAACGAAATGACCTCTCGCCAGAAATCCGCAAGACAACAATACTCAAAATCTGTGGTTCTCAACATGGGTATAACTCTGACACATCCCTCTCCGCCATCTGGAAACTTCTGGCTATGTCAGGAGACATTTGTCTCCCATCCAGGGACTAACCAGGCCCGACCCTCCTTAGCTTCCGAGATCAGACGAGATCGGACGCGTTCAGGGTGGTAGGGTGGTATGGCCGTAGGCAGTCAGCAGACATCTGTTATGATCTGGAGGACACTATTGGCATCTAGTGAGTAGAGACCAGGAATGCTGGTAAACATCCTACTAATGCGCGAGACACCTCCTCATCACAAAGAATTATCCTGGCCAAAATGTTAATGGTGTGGAGGCTGAGAAATCCCACTCTCGCAAATTCTGTTGATCACCTTTGAGCGTGTTCACTGAACAACTGTAAACCAAACCGAAACGTGAGGGCGATGAATAGAAACTGGTTGAGAAGCCAAAACGCTGAAAATTTTGCTCAGTATTACTCATCTTTTCCTCTACCTTTTTGGACTTCTGAACAGAGCAGCTGGTAGCACCGGGGTAGCTCAATGAAAGAGGAAGTGATTTGCAAATCTGTGGTTTCGAATGTAAATGTCACGATCTAGACACAGAAGGCTGGCCGTTGACGATTTGAATGAGCTGCCGAAATGGGTCCAATTTTGCTTTATAGCTCACAGGTTTGAGAAAAACGAAATATCAAATATTTATCAAAATTAAGAAACTCCTGCAATCTTAAGAGAACTTATTCGAGATGCGGAGTCAAACACTACATCCGAAAATTCGTCACAGTGACCCACAGGAGGGCTACGTCTGCTAGGGGGGTCCCCCTTCCCCATTCCTGGTTGCAGGATACATTCGCTGCAGTGGGACAGTGGTTGGGATCTCGGTTCCAGCTCTGTCCCTCACTGACTGGGTAACCTAGAATAAGTCAAAATCTTTCTGTATTTCCATCTTGACATCTGTTCAACGAATTTTTCTTCCGGTTAACATTCTATAATTCTAAAGAGGCAGTAATGAAGAGAACTAAGGCTAAAAATGAATAAGGCTCATATCCTTAATTCTTCTCTGTGTTCTCACTCTAAATTATGGCTTCGTTTTATCTTTTCCCTTCCCCTTCAAAGTTCTCCAAGATATTTCATCTTGATTTCCCTCTCGCTAGAAAAAGTTTCAACCGGGAAGAATGCATCCTCTAACAGTAACGCATCAATAAACTATTTCATGTAAAAGGCTTCGTTCAATCAAAAAGATCGTTTTTTGGTATATTTATCCCAAAATAATGTGATCCCTATCATGTATAAATGAGTCTTTTTTGACTACCACATTATCACAAGAGTTCTGAAGAATATGTACCAGAGGTATCATCTTCAAAAAGTGATTTTGGCATTATGGATCAAACAGAATCAAAATCTAGGCCGGGCGCGGCGGCTCACGCCTGTAATCCTAGCACTCTGGGAGGCTGAGGCGGGAGGATTGTTTGAGCTCAAGAGTTGGAGACCAGCCTGAGCAAGAGCGAGACCCCGTCTCTACCAAAAGTAGAAAGAAATTAATTGGACAGCTAAAAACATATAGAAAAAATTAGCCGGGCACGGTGGCCCATGCCTGTAGTCCCAGCTACTCCTGTCGTCCCAGCTACTTCTATAGTCCCAGCT
>NW_012150818.1:287103-288432 GCF_000956105.1 Propithecus coquereli
AGGGAAGAAAGAAAGAAGAAAAGCAGAGGCGACGCAGGGGACCTGTGTTCGAGTAACGGTCACAGCCCACTGTGCCAGCACTGGAGGAAGGGGCTGGTGGCTTCCTTGGGGGACGGGATTTGGGGTGTTTAAGCACGTGTGCTTGTCTTTGGGAAACTTGGTATAATGAGAGAGTTCTGGTGCGAGGACCAGCCAGGCCTGGGTTCTCCAGTCCCAGAACTTAGACCATCATTTGTCCTGTACCTCAGTTTCCCCATCTCTGAACGGGGAGAGTGGAACTTCTACCCCTAGGTCTTCGGTGACGATGAGATGAGACAATACGCGAAGACCAGCTGGGACTTAGCCGCTCTTCTTCTCAGGACTCAAATCCAGGAGCTGAAGCTCCAATGCAAGGCAAAGAGCTGCCACCCAGCTGTCCGGCCCCGCCTGATTCTCCAGCTGCCCCGGGACCAGGGCAGCGTCTGGGTGAGGACTCACCAGCCGTGGGGTCTTCCTTGGGCAGCGCCACGAGCGTGTAGCAGGTCCCGGGCTGGTTGTAGGGCAGGCTCCGGGCAGGCACGTAACAGAGCACCTCGTAGGCCTCCGTGGGCTCCATCTGCACGGTGACGTTCTCCAGGGTCTGGTCGTTGAGTGTGTTCGTGCAGTCGAACTAGACCAGGGAGCAGACACGAGCGTAGACGCTGCTCTGGGTCCAAGCCGTGAGGCACAGGAAAAGCCAGAGGGTCCCGCCTCTGCCCGGGTCACCAAGGCGATGCCCACCTCCGTCTCCCTGTCCCCACGGGGACACCCCGGAGCCAGAGAGCTCCAGTGTCAAGAGCTGTAGGGACCTCCCTGCTCGTGGCAGATGCTGCCGTCACGCCGGCTGGGCGCCCAACCAACTCAGCGCGGGGCTGCCGTGACCCTACAGGGGCCACCAGACCTGGGGCGCGGCCCACGCCGCTTACCTGAAACACCATGTGCTCCGGGAAGGTGTGTTTGGTGCAGCGGATGACGTATTCTGTCTCTGACTCCGTCAGGGCCACCGGCTCCGGCGACGACTTGAACAGGGGCCCGAGACCCCGGAACTCGGGCACCGCTGCCAATTGCTCTGAAAGCCACGGGCCACGTTCGCTCAGCATCTCGACCTCCAGACAAACTTGCAATGGTTGCTCATGAAGTCTCACGACCACTTCTCAAGGTCACGGGGGACTATGTCTCTACAACTGGCTACTCGCTATTTCCTGAACAGATGTGTGCGTGCTCCGCCCTCCCCGACTTGGCTCATGTCGAACCACTCGCTCTGTGCCAGGAAAGATCTCAGAGGCAACAAAGCAACCGTGAGACCCTCAC
>NW_012150818.1:288482-290029 GCF_000956105.1 Propithecus coquereli
CCCCCGCAACCTTGAAGCGGTGCTTACCCGCCAGGAGCAAGGTGTGCGTGTTCTTGTTGTCGGGTACTCTGTCTGACCTCTCGCAAGGGTGCATGCCCAGGAACTTGACGATGTTGCCGACGGCCTCTGCAGGGAGAAATCCGGTACCGTGAAGCCACGTGTCGCCTCATCTTTGTGCCACCGTCCCCCACCCCCGTGCTCTGAAGCGCTTTGAATAAAGCGGTGTTTGACACTGCGGTCTAGACGTGGCCCCGCATCCCCGGAGAGGGAGGTAGGGAGGGCTCCTTGAGCAGCGGCAGCCCAGAGACGGCATTCCCGGGGTCTCACCTTCGAGCGTCTTGATGGTAGACAACGTGAACGTTTCCTCCTTCTCAAACTCGTCCCCTACCCCCTCCCAGGCGGCTTCGAAGTTCAGTTTCATGACCTTTTGGATGTGATCGGCTACCGTGACTTCCACGTCTTCCAGCTGCGGAGATGCAGGTAGAAATTGGGCGCCCGCCACCCAGGGGAGGAACTCCGGCCTCCACGCACCCCGGGGCCTCTGCTCTGATCTCATCCACCGGTCCCTTCCTGCAACTCGCTCAGCAGGTGCCTGCTGGGCGCTGAGGGCTGCGCTAGGGTCTGGGGACACAGAGCAACTGGACTGGGTGGGGACATGTCCTCCAAGTGCTCACAGGCAACTGGTGTCCCTTTAATAGAAAGCGCAGTGAGGCCGGGCGCGGTGGCGCACGCCTGTGATCTCAGCACTCTGGGAGGCCGAGGCAGGAGGATCGCTCGAGGTCAGGAGTTCGAGACCAGCCTGAGCAAGAGCGAGACCCCTGTCTCCACTAAAAATAGAAAGAAAACTAGCTGGACAACTAAAAATATATAGAAAAAATTAGCCAGGCATGGTGGTGCATGCCTATCGTCCCAGCTACTCGTATAGTCCCAGCTACTCCTGTCGTCCCAGCTACTCGTATAGTCCCAGCTACTCCTGTTGTCCCAGCTACTTCTGTTGTCCCAGCTACTCGTGTCCCAGCTACTCCTGTTGTCCCAGCTACTCCTGTTGTCCCAGCTACTCGTGTCCCAGCTACTCCTATAGTCCCAGCTACTCCTGTCATCCCAGCTTCTCCTTAGTCTCAGCTACTCGGGAGGCTGAGGCAGGAGGATCGCTTGAGCCCAGGAGTTGGAGGTTGCTGTGAGCCAGGCTCACACCAGGGCACTCTAGCCGGGGCGACAGAGCGAGACTCTGTCTCAAAAAAAAAAAAGAAAAAAAAAGAAGTTATTTTAAGGAGAGGGGTAAAGCCAGGAACAGCAAGAAAAGGATCCCAGCCTCGGGCACCAAGCTGAGCCTCCCGACACCAGGTTCTTACCACATACTCATCCTCGTAGCCTTCATCATCGGTCTCCCCAGTGCTGGGGTCGCGGTCTTTGATGGTGAACTTCATCACGCAGCTGAACGTGCAGGCCACTGTGGGGGAGAGAGGCTGAGCGGTGAGGACGTCGCCAGCCTGCGCAGGGCTGGGAGTCACCGCCTGCTCTTCGGGCCTCTGCTTTTATTAATAAAA
>NW_012150818.1:290639-293399 GCF_000956105.1 Propithecus coquereli
AAATTAGGCAGACAACTAAAAATATATAGAAAAAATTAGCCGGGCACAGTGGCTCACACCTGTGATCCCAGCACTCTGGGAGGCTGAGGAGGGAGGATCGCTTCGAGGTCAGGAGTTCGAGACCGGCCTGAGTAAGAGCGAGACCCCGTCTCTACTGAAAAAAATAGAAAGAAATTGGCCAGACAACTAAAAATATATAGAAAAAATTAGCCGGGCATGGTGGCGCACGCCTGTAGTCCCAGCTACTCCTGTAGTCCCAGGTACTTGGGAGGCCGAGGCAGGAGGATCGCTCGAGCCCAGGACTTGGAGGTTGCTATGAGCGAGGCTGACTCCACGGCACTCTAGCCCGGGCAACAGAGCCAGAGTCTGTCTCAAAAAAAAAAAAAAAAAATTTTATTAATGACGACTTTGCAATTTACCGGACCGTCCACACACACACTGGAGTCGCCGCGTGACCCTGGGTCTCTGGTTGTCACGGGGATGTTACGAGGTTGCCACACAAGTGCAGCCAGGAACATCTTGCCTTGAACTGCCCCTGTCCCGGGAGGGTGTTCCCGGACAAGGGACAGAGAAAAAAGCTAGGGGCTCACCGTTGAGGATGTAGCCTGCATTGAGGGCCTTCTGCTTCTGTTCCAGAACATTCAGGTAGAAGGTGGCTCGGTCTCTCACTTCGTTGTCATCGTCCATCACGCACCTGCAGGCAGGACACAGGGGCGCTCCAGACTGCAGCCCAGCAGGGGTGGCTGGAGGGAGGGAAGGGTCCTGCAGGGCTGTATCAGGGGGCGGGGGGAGGCAGCAGGCGTCTTAAGGCTGTCAGCGCTCAGGCCCCGGATGCGGTACCCAGGGAACACTGGAACGAGGGCATGGAAACACAGAGGGGCCCGCAGCCTCTAACACTGAGCCAGCGAGAGGCCATGTTCACGCTGCCTGGTCCCTCCGGCTAAAGCCCAACCCCATAAGGGCGGCAATCCCCGTAGCCAAGAACCTCTGTCAAAAAGCATTTAAATAGGCCGGGCGCTGCGGCTCATGCCTGTAATCCCAGCACTCTGGGAGGCCGAGGCGGGAGGATCGCTCGAGGTCAGGAGTTCGAGACCAGCCTGAGCAAGAGCGAAACCCTGTCTCTACTAAAAAAAACCAGAAAGAAATTAGCTGGACAACTAAAAATATAGAAAAAAAATTAGCTGGGCACGGTGGCGTGTGCCTGTAGTCCCAGCTACTCGGGAGGCTGAGGCAGGAGGATCACTTGAGCCCAGGAGTTGGAGGTTGCTGTGAGTGAGGCTGACGCCACAGCACTCTAGCCCGGGCGACAGAGTGAGACTCTGTCTCAAAAAAATAAAAAAGAAAAAAAGAAACCTAAACACCAACATATTATAGTGACAGTTAAAAAAAAAATTTTTTTGAAATCAATAAATTATAGAGATTAAGAACCATTCGATGCTGTTTGCTAGCCTGGTATTAGGATTACAAAAAAAAAGAAAAAAGAAAAAGGAACCTTTTGAGGCCCAGCATGGTGACTCATGATTGAGGCAGGAGATTGCTTGAGGTCAGGAATTTGAGACTAGCCTGGGCAACACAGCAAGACCCCACTTCTAAAAAAAAAAAAAAAAACATCTAGGTGTGGTGCCGTGCACCTGTAGTCCCAGCTACTTGGGAAGCTGAGGCAGGAGGATTGCTTGAATGAGCTATGATCACACCGCTGCACTCTAGCCTGGACAATACAGCAAGACCCTATCTCTAAAAAAGAAAAAAAAATCAACTAGATGACATCAAAGGTCTTTTCTGTATTATAAAAAATAGCTTGTCAGTCAAGACCACCAAGTACATAGGTCCGCACACGGGGGGTCGGGTCCCTTTGCCAGCGGGACATTCGCTCCAGAACAAGCTGAGAGGCCAAGTTCAGACCTACCTGCCCGGACCTCCTCGTGCTCCAGGACGACTCGGTTATAGATGAAGCGGATGTACTTGGAGGGGTTGTTGGTCTTGGGCCCCTCCTGGCCCAGGAGGTGCAAGATGCGGGTGGCCAGCACGGTGAACTCACAGTCCTCGATGAACTCGCACAGGTGGGACAGCCCCGTCTCCTTGCTCTCCGAGTTCTCCTCGATGATACTGATGATACAGTCCACGATGGCTCGCTTGTACTCGAAGCCGCCCTGCAGGGCGAGGGGCTGCGCTCAACGCGGAGTCTGCTTGCTCCGGAGAGGGGGCCGGGCACTAACCAGGACCCAGCACCGAGGCCCAGACGCAGAGCCCCGGGGGCTAGGGGTCCTTAACGTTGTACTAAATAAGCCGGTCCCCAAACGACAGACAGTCTCGCCTGTCCCCTGCAAGACGAGATACACTGACCCCCGCCCCCCGAAATAAGTGCTAAGCCTCTCGCCTTGTCTGGAGTAGCTAACGATCAGAGAAATGTTTTTGTTTTTTTTTTTTTAAACTACTATGGTCCCATGGTTCCATCCTGAAATTTATTTTGCTTTGCATGAATATGTGTAAATGATTTAGAAATAAAACCGTAAGGCCGGGCGTGGTGGCTCGCGCCTGTCGTCCCAGCACTCTGGGAGGCCCAGATGGGAGGATCGCTCGAGGTCAGGAGTTCGAGACCAGCGTGAGCAAGAGCGAGACCCCCGTCTCTACTAAAATTAGAAAGAAATTAATTGGACAACTAAAAATACATAGAAAAAATTAGCCGGGAATGGTGGCGCATGCCTGTAGCCCCAGCTACCCGGGAGGCTGAGGCAGGAGGATCGCTTGAGCCCAGGAATT
>NW_012150818.1:294309-295825 GCF_000956105.1 Propithecus coquereli
GATGGGCTCTTGCTCTTGCTAAGGCTGGTCTCGAACTCCTGACCTCCAGCGATCCTCCCGCCTCGGCCTCCCAGAGTGCTGGGATCGCAGGCGTGCGCCGCCGCACCCGGCCTGTTTACACTGTGCGTCCACAAGGAGTGTGAAGAGCCCCAGGCAGCAAGGAAACCAGCTGGTCAGCAGGCTGACCTGAGAACACCCAGAGCGGGTTCAAGTTCAAGTTCAAGTTCAAGCTGGGAGCCAGCAGCCAGGTTGCTCCCTGCAGGCCCCGAACGCCCCCGACTCTTACCTCTTCTCGCAGCATGGTGAACAGGAAGTTCATGAGGACGGCGTGTTTGCGCGGGTACTTCTGACAGAGGGCGCTGATGGCCTGGACGACCACCACCTGAGTCAGACAGACAGACAGACAGACATGAGCCCCTGCCGCCAGGGCGCGGTGACTCAGTTCACCGAGGGCCAGCAGAGTCCTTCCTTAGGCGAGGCCGGGCCGCGGCGGGCACGACGACACAAGGGCAAGGAGACGAAAGGAACCGCCCCGACATCAGGCAGGTCACAGGCCCTGAGCCCACCCAGGGACGGGGGACACGCATGGCCGTCCCCAGAACCCCATAGTCAGACTTTGGGTCCCCCAGACTCTGCGGTCCTGCTCAGGCCTCAGAGTGAGTCTCTGAGCGCCCTGCCCCGTGCTCCCTCCCATCTTCTTCGGTGCCTCGACAGTCAAGCCTGTCTCTTAAGTGCTCTGTCCCTGGCCCTGTGCTCTCCTAAGTGTCATCAGCAAGCTTGGCTGCGCCTAAACCCTTGGCCACCTCTTAGAGGCCACCGACTCCAGGGCTTTATCCCCTGCCTGAGCTCAGGACCTGCATTTCCTCCTGCTGCCTGCGGCCAACGTCCTCGCCTTCTCTCCCCCCTCGTTCAAGACCTCATCCTTTAGCCGGGCATGGGGGCGCGTGCCTGTCGTCCCGGCTACTCGGGAGGCTGAGGCAGGAGGATCGCTTGAGCCCAGGAGGTGGAGGTTGCTGTGAGTGAGGCTGACACCACGGCACTCACTCTAGCCAGGGCAACAGAGTGAGACTCTGTCTCAAAAAAAAAAAAACACCTGATCCTCTTGTTCCTCCCCAACCTGGTCAAAGTCACCACCGTCAATCCGAAGTAGAAAATGGTGTCACCTCTGCCACCCTGACTCTGTGCTTTGTCAACTGGCTCTATTCCCCGAAGGACTCTCACACCAAGCCTCGTGTGCTACTCCCAGGCCAGGTCTGTTGGCAGCGTCCTCTCCTTCGGGACTACAGCGACAACCTCCTCACCCCGCTGGACTCCACTCTGCTCCGGAAGGATCTCAATAAAATGCACATCTCGGCCAGGCGCGGTGGCTCACGCCTGTGATCCCAGCACTCTGGGAGGCCGAGGCGGGAGGATTGCTCGAGGTCAGAAGTTCGAGACCAGCCTGAGCAAGAGCGAGACGCCGTCTCTACTAAACTAGAAAGAAATTAGCCAAAAACAACTAAATATATATAGAAAA
>NW_012150818.1:296790-299580 GCF_000956105.1 Propithecus coquereli
AAAAAAAATGGAAATGGAGGCCAGGATGGAAGGATCACTTCAGGCTAGGAGTTCAAGATCAGCCTGGGCAACATAGCGAGACCCCAGCTCTACAGAAAATGAGAAAAATTAGCCGGGCACGGTGGCGCATGCCTGTAGTCCCGGCTACTCGGGAGGCTGAGGCAGGAGGATTGCTTGAGCTCAGGAGTTGGAGGCTGCTGTGGGCGAGGCTGACGCCACGGCACTCTAGCCCGGGCGACAGAGTGAGACTCTGTCCCAAAAAAAAAAAAAATACAAACCTCAAAAGTGCAACCCGCCCCAAAAAACCGCTCTTTCAGTACGAAGGGACAAAATGTACTGAGGCCCAGAGGCAGGACTGCAGGGCGACGTGCCAGCCGCCACCGGGTCCCCAAGGCTGTCCAGCCGCTCAGGCCGGTCCTGGCGCGAGGGCCGTGGCCGTTGCCGCGGTGCCCGGCTACCTTGAATTCGTCGGAGATCTCCGACATGAAGGACGAGATCTGCTTCATGAGGCGGTCGATGCTGCTCTCGCTGCCCGTCTTGAGCAGGGTGGTGATGGCCAGCGTGGCGATGCTGCGGTTCGAATCCGTCACCAGGTTCTCCAGGTCCAGGTTGCAGGCTGTCACGGCGGACGGGTGCTTCATGGCGACCTAACTCGGGAGGAGAGAGACGAAGGGGGCAGGAGCTCGATGCTAGTAGCGCTTGCCTCGATGGGTCTGGCCTGGTCAGAGGTCCTTTGGACGAGATCGTGTCACCACCCAGGACAAAGTAACTGTGACCAGGGCTATACGTTTCCCAGCCAGGCCGGGGGCTGGGAGACACCTCCAGCTAGGCCGGGCCTGCCTCCTCCCCTCACCTTGGCCTCTTACCTTATTGAGGGTGCGGACGGCGGCGTAGCGGAGGGCGGCCTTGGGTGAGCTGCAGAACAGCTGGAGCACTGTGGGGAGACACGAGCCACATGCCAACCTGCCCTCGCTCTTGCACATCTGGTGGAAGCCAGGGCAGGGCCTCCAAGGGAGGCTCACGGCATTTAGGGTTCACTTCCCGGCCTGACGCCCGCCCCCTATCCGAGGCACAGAGCTCCCCTTCGCCCTGGGCAGCCACAAACAGAAGCCGTAACGTCTCTGAGCACCCAGCGATTCTCGGGAATGACGGCAGCTGGTTTATTTCCTACCCCTATGTGACAGCCATGTCAGTTACCATATCCTTTCCTCGCCCTGGCTGCCAGGAAGCTCAGAGCTAAACCGCACCTTTGACCACGGCAGGGAAGATGACTACTGGTTTCTGGAATATCCATCTTCTTTTGTGTATAACTTGGCTTTTATTCTCTGATACTTGTTTAGAATTTATTTATTTTATTTTATTATCCTTTTGAAACAGAGTCTTACTCTGTTGCCCGGGCTAGAGTGCCGTGGCGTCAGCCTCGCTCACAGCAACCTCCAACTCCTGGGCTCAAGCGATCCTCCTGCCTCAGCCTCCCAAGTAGCTGGGACGACAGGCACACGCCACCGTGCCCAGCTAATTTTTTTTCTATATTTTTAGTTGTCCAGCTAATTTCTTTCTGGTTTTTTTTAGTAGAGACAGGGTTTCGCTCTTGCTCAGCCTGGTCTCGAACTTCTGAGCTCAAGCGATCCTCCCGCCTCGGCCTCCCAGAGTGCTGGGACTATAGGCCTGAGCCACCGCGCCAGGCCTAGAATTTATTTTTTTTCTTAAAAGAAGATAACCCTTATTTTGAAGGCTCTACTTTATGTTCTGCGTAATTCTGGAACTCTGGGGGATACCGTGAGAATAAACGAATGCTCAAGTTAGTGAATGAATTCCTTAGTTTTTTTTTGGCTTGTTTCTAGGGAGGACGGGAGACTTCTCTCTCTAAACACGAACTCCTCTCTCGGCCTGATCGAGTATACACCATTATTCCAGGAAATCTTCGAAAAACGGGAGGCCTAATCACTCCTAAAAACCTGCCAATCTAACCCACCTGCTGTGACGTCTTTGCTCTCACTGGGCTGGTCCTGTTCTAGAATGTTCTCTCTCTCTTTGAATCCACTTTATCAAACCTGACAGCCTCTCCTTTTCTAACTTGTGAACATGCTCACTTCCTGGTACCACCCACTTAGCATCTCATCTCGTATTTTCTGTTCTGGGACACGGAGATTCCTATGCTGAGTACAGAGGCCTGCCCAGAGGAGGCATTAAAGACTCCACGGCTGGCGCTGAGACAGCTCCAGGCTGCTGCAGTCCCCTTGGTAACAGCAAAGAACACGCTGCATTTCAGCACAGCGCCACACACTGTTCTAGAAGATTCGTGCAGATCACACGTTTACGCCTCGATAACCCCGTGTCGTAGGCACGACTACCGTCCACATGGCAAAGAAAAGGAAGCATGGAAAGGCCCCAGGGTGGACCTCAACCTCCCTCCTCAGCTTCTTCAGTGGTAAGATGGAACTGAAAGCAGCCCAGCCCACTCTGGGAGGCCGAGGCGGGAGAATCGCTTGAGCTCAGGAGTTCGAGACCAGCCTGAGCAAGAGCGAGACCCTGACTCTACTAAAAAAACTAGAAAGAAATTAGCTGGACAACTAAAAATATATAGAAAAAATTAGCTGGGCATGGTGGCTCACGCCTGTCATCCCAGCACTCTGGGAGGCCAAGGCCGGAGGATCGCTCAAGTTCATGAGTTCAAGACCAGCCTGAGCAAGAGTGAGACTCTGTCTCTACTAAAAAAAATAGAAAGAAATTAGCTGGACAACTAAAAATATACAGAAAAAATTAGCTGGGCATGGTGGCTCTCGCCTG
>NW_012150818.1:301291-304971 GCF_000956105.1 Propithecus coquereli
CTCGAACTCCTGACCTTGAGCGATCCTCCTGCCTCAGCCTCCCGGGTAGCTGGGCCTACAGGAATGGGCCACCGTGCCCAGCTAATTTTTTCTATTTATATTTTAGTTGTCCACCTCATTTCTTTCTACTTTTAGTAGAGACGGGGTCTCGCTCTTGCTCAGGCTGGTCTCGAACTCCTGACCTCGAGCAAAGGATCCTCCCACCTCGGCCTCCCAGAGTGCTGGGATCACAAGCATGACCCACCGTGCCCAGGTAATTTTTTCTATATATTTTTAGTTGTTTGGCTAATTTCTTTCTATTTTTAGTAGAGATGGGGTCTTACGCTTGCTCAGGCTGGTCTGGAACTCCTGACCTCGAGCAAACGATCCTCCCGCCTTGGCCTCCCAGAGTGCCGGGCTTACAGGAGTGAGCCACATGCCCGGCTAATTTTTTCTATATATTTTTAGTTGTTTGGTTAATTTCTTCCTATTCTTAGTAGAGACGGAGGTCTCGCTCTTGCTCAGGCTGGTCTTGAACTCCTGACCTCCAGCAAACGATCCTCCCTCCCCGGCCTCCCAGAGTGCTGGGATGACAGGCGTGAGCCACCGCGCCCGACCTGAGTATTTCAAATATCACCCCTCCGCTCGCATCTCACCTGGACCATGATGTTGTCGCTGGAGGCCGCCTCCTGGGCCTCATTCACCCAGCGCTTGACCACGTCGAAGCTGCACTTCAGCAGGTGCTGTGGGCAACAGGGCACGTTAAGGGACAGGCAGGAAGGATGGATCCCCTCCCTCCCTGTCGCCTGGAGCGGCTTGGTCTTCCCTTGGACACAGCCAGGGCCGCAACCCCCGCCCGGCCCCGCAAAAACCCAAAACAAACCCGAAAACCCCCAACCCCAACCCCCCCCGCCCGGCCGCAAAATAATTTCCCAAAACCAAACGCCAACCAACCCCCCCCCCAAAGGAAAGGGCCAAGCCAACCCCCCCCCCCCCCAAAACCCCCCCCCAAACAAACCAAAACCGGGGGGCCCCCCCCCGTCAACGAAAAAGCAAGCAAGCAAGCCAACCCCAAAACTGGGGAAAAAAAAAAACCCCTTCATCCCCCTACTGGAAAGTGGTTTTGCTCTTTTCTGCAATTCGCCGCCCCATCTCCCCGCGCACCAGGGAAGACACCAGGGCAGAGCTGGACACGCTGGCCACCCTGTCCACGATGGCCTGTTTCATGTAGCGCTCGATGGCCTGCAGCATCGTGCTCTGCGGATTGAGACGCGGAGGGGAGGGGACCCGATCAGGCGTCGGCAGGGCAGGTGACGGGGTACGGGGGGGGGGGTCCCGCACACCGCCCCCACCCCACACTGCCTGGCCCAGCGAGGTGGGGCCCACCCAAAGCACGCAAAGGATGGGGCCGAGAGCCTCCAGCAAGAGGCCGGGCGGCGGGGAAGGGGCGCGCGACTCACATCGGTGATCTGGCAGAGGGCGCGCACGGCGGGGCCCCGGTAGTTGTCCTCTTTCCCGGTCATGTCTTTTGTCAGGCTGCGGGGGGTGGGAGAAGGCAGTGTCACCACGCAGGGTGCCCAAGCCTGTCCACTCCCCTCCGGTCCCCCGGCCGCCATACTCACCTGCATCGCCACCAGAGCCCCCGAAACCCACGCTCTCCCTCCGTGCCTGCCCCGCCAAGCCGAACCCCACACAGCGGCCGGGGAGGGGTTTTTTTGAAACTCAGACCGACCAGGTCGCTCCCCTGCTTTCGCTAGAACATTCCCACGGCTTCCTACTGCCAGCGAGCTCGAGCAGAAACTCCCTGAAGTTCCCCAGGAAATTGTGCTCACTCCTCTCCAGGCCTTTGCACGTGCTGTTTCCGTAGCCTGGAGCACCCCTGACCTGCACTCCACTCACGCTATTGGGCTAGGAGGGCTTTCTGGATCGACATCGAGCTGGGGGCTCTTCTGATCTCCTCTCAGAGCCTACCATGCTGCCCACAATGATCCGCATCACACCCTATCTTGCTATATCGCCAGAACTACACACGGGAATTGAAATATACTCTATAGGCCGGGTGCGGTGGCTCACATCTGTAGTCCCAGCTACTCGGGAGGCCGAGGAGGAAGGATCGCTCGAGGTTAGGAGTTCGAGACCAGCCTGAGCAAGAGCGAGACCCGTTCTATACTAAAAATAGAAAGAAATTGGCCAAACAACTAAAAACAGAAAAAATTAGCCTGGCACGGGTGGCGTGTGCCTGTAATCCCAGCTACTCAGGCGGGCGAGGAGGGAGGATCGCTCAAGGTAAGGAGGTCGAGACCAGCCTCAGCAAGAGCGAGACCCGGTCTGTACTAAAAATAGAAATAAATTAGCCAAACAACTAAAAATATGTAGAAAAGATTAGCTGGCCATGGTGGTGCATGCCTGTAGTCCCAGCTACTCGGGAGGCTGAGGCAGGAGGATCGCTTGAGCCCAGGAGTTGGAGGTTGCTGTGAGTGAGGCTGACGCCACGGCACTCTAGCCCGGGCGACAGAGTGAGACTCTGTCTCAAAAAAAAGAAAGTTCTAGGCTGGCTCAGTTGACGAAAAGGAATGAAGGCAAAGAAGGGTGTGTGCTCAAGTCAAGGCTACAGAATTGAAAGAGAAATAGTACATTCTGGAGGCTGCCATGGGGGGATGGGGAGGGCAGCAGTAACTGAAGGATGACAGGGACATTAGAGAAAATGCCACCTAGCAATATGGTAACCAAAAGTGTCACTGTCTGGGACGCACGAGGAAAAACTGGTCTCTGTCAAAGGAAGGCATCAGAGGAGCCGCCCACGGCTCCAGACTCGCCTGCTGGTGACAATGATGACATCCTCTGCGATGCAAGACATCTCCTTGATGGTCAGGTAGCACATGCGACGCAGGGTGGGCTGGGAAGCAGAGAGGAAAAGCCCTGTCAGGCCCGGCTGAGCGAGAGGGACACGATCAGCAGAAACCTCTAACCTGCACACAAGCGACACACACTGACCGGGCGGCGCTGGCTTCTCTCGGTCCCCCTGCCCCTCACCCGCTCACAGCTGCCACCTCGCGAGGAAAGCTGGGATTGGGGCGCTTACATCGTTCGACTGAAAGAGCTTGGTCATGGCGAAGAAGGCCTCGGTGGCTTCGGTGGTCCCGAGGTGCTCCCCCTGCGTTAGTCAGGAAAGAAGTCACAGCTTGCAACAGAGAGGCCGGGGGGGCGCTCCCTGCTGGACCGGCCCAGGCCAGACCGTCAGACCTCGGGGACACCCAAAGGCAACACGTCAAAGCCGGATGCGGGGCCACCGACTCCAACCACACGGAGCCTGTCCGACAGCCCAAACGCGATCGTGACCTTTCCGCCCTCCGCGACATCCTCCGGCACCCCGTCCTCCGCCCCCCAAAGCCTCGCCCTCGTACCTGGTTTATGAGATAAAGGATCTTGGTGAGGATGTGGGCACATTTGCGAGGGTTGATGGGCGTCTCGTTAAATACTCGGGCCTAAGGAGAAGCAACCAAAGATGTCACCTTCCAGCCTAATGCGTTTCCCTTCCGGTACATCCAAGGTCTGAGAAATCCCCGGGGTAAATCAGTACGCTGGCCTAAACAAGCTTATTTTCACTAGGAGTTTGTTTTTCTTTACTCATCAGTTAATAGATCCTGAAATCTTGCCTAAATATTAGTTAGATGAGGCCGGGCGCGGTGGCTCACGCCTGT
>NW_012150818.1:305021-306100 GCF_000956105.1 Propithecus coquereli
GGGCTACAAATGTGCGCGGCGGGGTGAAGGGACGCGCAGTGACCTGACACAGCCGGGGCCAGCTCCTTGGCACTGCAGCCGGGCAGGTTCACGATGGCCGAGGCGGCTTCGTACACCACCATCTCGTGCTTGTTGCGCAAGCAGCTCTCGATGAAGTCGAACAGCGGGCTGTCGTGGCTGCGAAGGAAGGCGGGCGACAGGAAGTGAGGGGAGGCCCAGCAGGGCAGGAGGACGGAGGCATCAGACGGCTGGGGAGAGGTGACAGCCGGTACCTGCTGTCCTCCTCTTCCAGCTGCTTGCTGGCCACCCGGATCAGCATGCAGTAGGCGAAGGGAGACTTCAGGCCGTGCCGCGTGAACTTGCCGATCATCTTGTTGACGGCCAGGCGGTCGTTCTTACGCACGTGGTACAGGAGCCCCAGCGCGTGGTACTGGAGGACGAGACACAGCGACAGATACAGGCACGTCAAGCCCAGGGCTATGAACCGTGTGGCCCTAGGCGGGTCACCGCCGCTCTCTGGGCTTCAGCCTTTTCATTTCTTTATTTCTTTTTGTGACAAAGTCTGGCTCTGTCGCCCGGGCTGGAGTGCCGTGGCGTCAGCCTCGCTCACAGCAGCCTCCAACTCCTGGGCTCAAGTGATCCTCCTGCCTCGGCCTCCCGAGTAGCTGGGACTACAGGCATGCGCCACCGTGCCCGGCTAATTTTTTCTATATATATTTTAGCTGTCCAGCTCATTTCTTTCTACTTTTAGTAGAGATGGGGTCTCGCTCTTGCTCAGGCTGCTCTCGAACTCCTAAGCTCAAGCGATCCTTCTGCCTCAGCCTCCCGGGTAGCTGGGACTGCAGGCATGCGCCACCATGCCCGGCTAATGTTTGGATATATTTTTAGTTGTCCAGATAATTTCTTTCTATTTTTAGTAGAGACGAGGGTCTCGCTCTTGTTCAGGTTGGTCTCGAACTCCTGACCTTGAGCGATCCTCTGGCCTCGGCCTCCCGAGTAGCTGGGACTACAGGCGTTAGCCACCGCGCTCGGCTAATTTTTTCTATATATATTTTAGTTGTCCGGATAATTTCTTTCTA
>NW_012150818.1:314392-316810 GCF_000956105.1 Propithecus coquereli
CTGTCGTCCCAGCTACTCCTATAGTGCCAGCTACTCCTGTCATCCCAGCTACTCCTGTCGTCCCAGCTACTCCTATAGTGCCAGCTACTCCTGTCGTCCCAGCTACTCCTGTCGTCCCAGCTACTCCTATAGTGCCAGCTACTCCTGTCGTCCCAGCTACTCCTGTCGTCCCAGCTACTCGGGAGGCTGAGGCAGGAGGATCGCTTGAGCCCAGGAGTTGGAGGTTGCAATGAGCGAGGCTGACGCCACAGCACTGTAGCCTGGGCGACAGGGCGAGACTCTGTCTCAAAAAATAAAGAAAACTCGTATCTTTGGTGGGTTAAAGATTGTTTTTTTTTTCATTTTTCTCCTACGAAACCTTTAAAGGCTGCCCCCAGGTCACCCCTGTGAGAATAAAATCACCAATTGAACATCTTAGGAAGACTTTCTCCTTTGAAGAAGGTGACGTCTACCTTGATGTCGTCAGCTAGCCAATGTCAGTCCCAGAATCTAGGCATGGAAGACACCCTTGGAGACTCCAGTCCAAACTGTCACTTTAGAGAAAATAAAGCAGGGGCAGAGGAGGGCGGTGGCTCGTCTTGGGGGCAGAGACCCCAAATCCAGTGGCTTTCCCTATTCACTCAAAGGTCTCCCAAAGTCTGGCCTCTGCCCGCCTGTCTTCCTCTCTCTCTCTCTCTCTCTGTCTCTTGGTCTCTATGATTACTGAGCACAAAGTCCTGGGCCAGCCCTGGTGACTCAGAGGCCAGGGCTGGGAGGGTCAGGGTGGGGCCCTGGGCGTGGACCAGTGCTCGGTTACTCACAGGAGACAGACAGACAGACACTCAGCAGCCAGAGACCTGGAGAAGGCTTCATGGACCTGGGCCAGCACAAGAAAGATCTGAGCTCGTGACCAGTGGGAACTCAGTCTGCGGAGGGGGACAGAGCCAGCACTAGGGGGACCCACCCGCCAGTCCCAGAGCCCTGAAGGTTTAGTTCTGCAAAGCTGCAAAGCCCCCGATGGGGCCTGCTTTCTCTTCCTTTTCAGTTTTGATGGTCAACTATACATAACATAAAATTTGCCACTTTTAACCATTTTTAACTGTGCAATTCACATTATTGTGCAACTATAGCCAGGATCTATTTCCAGAACTTTCCCACCACTCCAAAAAGAAAGTCTACACCCATGAAGCAATATAGCTCCCCGTTCACCTGCCTCAGCTCCTGCTAACCTCTGATCTACCTTCTGTCTTTATGAATTTGCTTGTTTATTACAGGTTTTTCCTACAAACGGGATCATACAGCGTTGGTCTTTTTGTGTCTCGCAGATTTCACTTACAAATGTTTTTAAGATTCGTCCATGCTACGCCATGGATCAGAAATTCATTCCTTTTTTTCTTTTTTTGGTGCTGAATGTATTACGTTTTTGCTTGCTTTTATTGTGGTAAAATATAAATAACGTAGAATTGATCATTTTAACCATTTTATTTATTTTGATTTTTTTTTGAGACAGAGTCTCACTCTGTCGCCTGGGCTAGAGTGCCATAGCGTTATAACAGCTCACAGCAGCCTCAGACTCCTGGGCTCAAGCGATCCTCCTGCCTTGGCCTCCCGGGTAGCTGGGACTACAGGAGTAGCTGGGATGACAGGAGTAGCTGGGACTATAGGAGTAGCTGGGATTATAGGAGTAGCTGGGACGACAGGAGTAGCTGGGACTATAGGAGTAGCTGGGATGACAGGAGTAGCTGGGACTATAGGAGTAGCTGGGATTATAGGAGTAGCTGGGACGACAGGAGTAGCTGGGATGACAGGTGTAGCTGGGACTACAGGCATGCACCATGGTGCCTGGCTAATTATTAAAAATTTTTTTGTAGAGACGGGGGTCTCGCTATGTTGTCCAGGCTGGTCTCGAACACCAGAGCTCGTGCAATCTTCCACCTTGGCCTCCCAGAATGCTGGGATTACAGGAACGAGCCACCGAGCCCGCCTTATTTCTCACGATTTCTACATTTGGGGGGTGATCTTTTAAATTTGTTCAAAGCCAGTAAATGCCATGATATTTTACAAATACATGACTTTTAAATACATTCTTTGTGGTGATACATTGTAAGAAAGTAGTGTTTTCTGGTTGGGTTGTTTTCTGGAGAAACCAACAGCTATTACTTTGACTTCAGTTTGATAATTTACAACAGGAAGAGGTGATGAAATTACCGTACTTAGAAAACATTATATGAAAAGTATATAGTAGCATATTAAAATAAAGTATATAGGCCACGCACAGTGGCTCATGCCTGTGATCCCAGCACTCTGGGAGGCCAAGGCAGGAGGATCATTAGAGGTCAGGAGTTCGAGGCCAGCCTGAGCAAGAGCAAGACACAGTCCCTACTAAAAATAGAAAGAAATTAGCTGGACAATTAAAAATATATATAGAAAAAATTAGCC